>NC_034601.1:4198691-4226127 GCF_900095145.1 Mus pahari | reverse complement strand
TGTGTGTGTGTGTGTGTGTGTGTGTGTGTGTGTGTGTGTGCTTATGGGTTTATGCAGATGTATATAGGTGTCCTCAGAGGCCAGATGTGTTTGATTCTCTGTAGCTACAATTATAGACAGTTGTGAATACCCTGGTATGGGTGCTAGAAATTGAACTGGAGTTCTCTGAAAGAACATCAGGTGCATTTAACCATAGACATTCTTCTAGTCCCCAGCCCGTTTTTATGTTTTATTTATTTATATTTTTGCTTTCATAAGTAACATGACATACTCACTTCTGCCTAACTCTTCCTCAGGAATCCTACCTATTGTCATTTACATTTACATTTTCATTATGAGTTAAATTTGCTATTCGATGATTTGTTTCCGATAAGAACTATATGGGATAAGTAGAGTAGACACATTATTTGTGTGATTTGTGATGACCACATAGAGGTGCTATGGTGAAATATTAAGATGTATTCTATGAGAATCACTCTGCTCACAGCCAGTCTCAGGACACCTGTATGCAGGTTCATAGAGACCTTGGAGTAGGGTGTAGTTTGTTCAGTGGAGGCAGGGTAAGGAGACAGTCTCTTAAGATATCTGAAAATTTGAAGATGAGCTAACCTACCCTGCTCCAGGTTTATTTTACACATGTGCACACGCGAGCACACACGCACACGCACACACACACACACACACACACCTAAGATGTCTGAAAATTTGACCATGAACAAAGTACTAACCTACCCTGCTCTAAGTTTCTCTCTCTCCCTGTCTCTCTCTGTCTCTCCCTCTGTTTCTGTCTATCTCTGTCTCTGTCTCGTTATCTCTCTCTCTCTCTCTCACACACACACATACATACACACCAAAGATGTCTGAAAATTTGACCATGAACAAAGCACTAACCAACTCTGCTGTAGGTTTGTTTTGTGTACACACACACACACACACACACACACACACGCACACGCACACACACACACACACACACACACACAGAGAGAGAGAGAGAGAGAGAGAGAGAGAGAGAGAGAGAGAGAGAGAGAGATTGCCAGCATCCCCACAGCTGTTTCTCTCTCTCAGTAACTTCTAACCTTTCCCATTTGTTTTTGCAGTGGAAAAAATCATTTCTCTGTGAGATGGGTCTTCAATATCCCCTTGCCTACCTTCTTGATACAGTACTTCAAAAGATACCAGACTAAATTACAGTGATTCATTATTCCTATTAAAACAAACAATATCCTCAAATTACCCGGCAAATGAAACAATCGTGAACAGTAAATCCAAACAGTAGAACATGGGGCACATATTGGGTAAATGTTATTTTCCTGAAACAAGAAAAGCTTTCGGCAAAGTGCTTAACTTGAATACAACAAAAGGCAATTTAATTTAGTAATACAGCCGGGTGAAAAATGGAGACCTCGGGTTTAATAAGAAGAGGAAAAAGACATGCATATATCATCCGAAAGGATAATTATGAGGAACTATTTTGTATGATCCTGCTAAATCAAAGCTTCTAATGCTTTCTTACTCCTGTCAAAATAGGGAGATTTAAGGTCTTAAAAATGGGAATTCTGCAGACTTCACTGCCAAGAAAAAATGATTTGTCTCTTGATAAATTACTATTGGGCTTTATACTTGGGGAAAAAATACACTTACATTGAAATAAATGCCAAGGAATGGCTAGAGAATTTATATTATTCGTTCGTATCTGTCACTGGATGGGTGGGGAGACAGCGCTCCCATTTAAAACATCCTCTAGCTGGCTGACAGAATGCCACCGAGGCAAGATGAAAACCCCTGGTGAATGAGGGCGGGCATGAACCCCCACAAGGCTGAATAAACCCAGCAATTTTTTTTTTTTTTTTGTCCCCTGGATCACAGCAAGGGTTCTCTTTCTTCTGTGTTGTAAATTCAGGAAGGACCTTGCAAAATGGACACTTACCTTTTGCTGATTCTTAATATTCTTGTCACCATTCTGGATAAATTGCTCTCTAACATGGAACAGTGACGGGGAGAATAACAATGGGAGCCACAGTGGCCCTTACAATGCTTATAGGCTCATTATTTGAACGCACGGTATCAGGAGGTGACATTGTTTGGGGAGGTTGTCTAACCTTTGTGATGTAGGGCTCAGCCAGTGAATGTTCGCTGTTGGGCTCATGGCTGGTAGATGATTTCCACTTCCGGTCTCTCCTCCAAAGCCTTGCCATCCACTTGGATGTAAGCACAACCACGTGCTTCTGTCTTAGGGATAAAGCCGCGCCCGCCCCATCATTTTGTCCCCTGAAACCGAAGCCAAAATAACATTCTTCTCCCTTAAGCTACTTCAGTCGGGTCAGAGAGAGGACAGTAAGCCCTGTTACCCGTTTGATTATTGTATGCCTCCACAGAGCACTGGCACACTAGGAAAGCAGTGAAAGCGAGGGATAACCCTTCGATAGGGAAGCGGGGATCTAGGCAGCAGTCCAACTTCTTTGAGATACAATCTCATGTAGCCCAAGCTGTCCTTGAACTTGCTTTGCAACCGAGGGTGACCTGGAAGTCCCGATTCTCCTTCCTGCACCTCCTCAGTGCTATAATCTCAGGCATGCCCTGCACCATTCCTGGTTTCTGTAGTGCTGGGCTGAATCCATGGCTTTATGCATGTTGGGCAAAACACTCTACCACTGAGCTTCATATCTTTTTTAAAAAATTCACTTTACTCTCCTGATCACAGGCCTTCTTCTTCTCCCAGTCCCACCCTTACAAATCCTTCCCCTCCATGGCCTCCTCCCCTTCTGTGAGGAGTCCCCATTGGATAGCACCCCACCCTGGGGTATCTAGTCCCAGCAGGTTTAGGCACATCCTCTCCTACTGAGGCCCAACCAGGCAGTCCAAGTAGAGGGGAAGGGACTCCAATGGCAGGGAACACAGACTAAGACAGTCCCTGTTCCACTTGTTAGGGGAACCACAGGAACAGGAAGCTGCACATTTGCTACAGATATGTAGTGGGGTCTAGGTCCAGCTCCTGCATGCCCCCTGGTTGGTGGCCTAGACTCTTTGAGCCCCCATGGTCCCAGGTTAGTTGACTTTGTGGGTCTTCTTGACCCCTCTGACTTTCTCAATTCTATTCTCTACCCTTCCACAAGACTCGGGCTCAGCCTGATATTTGGCTGTAAGTTTCTGCTTCTGCCTCCATCCACTGCTGGATGAAGCCTCTAGGGAGAGAGTTATGCTAGGACTCTGTCTGCAAGCATAGCAATGGCATTAATAGTTTCAGGGGTTGGCTCTCTCACATGGAATGGGTCTCAAGTTGGAGCAGCCATTGGCTGGTTGTTCCTTCAGCCTTTGCTCTACCTTTATGCTGTACATCTTGTAGGCAAGATAACGTTTGAGTTAAAGGTTTTGTGGGTGGACTGATATCTCTTTCCTTCCTCTGGAAGTCCTGCCTGGCTACAGGAAATGGCCATTTCAGTGTCTATATCCCCCTCTGATAGGAATCTAAATTAGAGTCAACCCTGCCCCTCTAGACTCCCAGTATCCTCTCCCATCCCACGCCTCCAGCTAGTCACCAGAGATGCCCACCCCCCATTTCCATTCTCAATCCTAGGCCTCACTCACCCCCTTTCTCCCCATATCTGATCACTATTCCCGTTCCTCTCCTTACCTCCTCTCCTACCCAGTTCCTGTGGGGAAACTACTAATGAAGGTCTAAGTCTACCATTGACCAGAGAGCTTTCTGAGGCTTGGCATGTAGTGGAGGACTCCCTCATTAGCAGAGTTTCTCCTGTTCTGACCATGTCTGGGGAATTCTAAGCCCCACACTTGCCTCTACTGGAGGAATGTTACATAGCTTCAATTAGTTTATAGGATCAGTTTCCTTTCTCCTAACAAAACTTGGTCAGCCATCACCTGAGATTCGTGAAATATTTCCCCATGGTAATAAGGTATTTCAGGCACCCTAAGCCCCCAGCAATGGCCTTTGTCCATCGTGGATGTCCCTATCCTCAGTCCCTCAAAAATTTTTTTTAAAGATTTATTTATTATATGTAAGTACACTGTAGCTGTCTTCAGATACTCCAGAAGAGGGCGTCAGATCTTGATAAGGATGGTTGTGAGCCACCATGTGGTTGCTGGGATTTGAACTCTGCACCTTTAGAAGAGCAGTAGGATGCTCTTACCCGCTGAGCCATCTCACTCCCCCCCCCCCCAAATTTTGTAAGCCTTGAATCATCGTAAATTAAGTTGATCTGCCTACTGAGAAATAGTCCTAGTGTGGTCATTCAACACATGCACTCACATGACTTCCAAACCCCATCTGTCTCAGATGACTATTTAGTCTCCCTTTCTGAGTGAGACTTGTGCATCCTCCCTTGGGGACCTTCTTATTACCCAATTTCTTTGGATCTGCGGATTGTAGCATGGTTGTCTTGCACTTTATGGCTAATGTTTACTCATAAATGAGTACCTACCATACTTGTTGGCTCTGGGTTACCTCCCTCAGGATGATATCCTCAAGTTTCATCAATTTGTCTGCAAAATTTATGATGTCTTTGTATTTAGTAGGTGAATAGTATTCCATTGTGTAGACATGCGATATTTTCTTTATCCATTCTTCAGTTTAGGGACATGTAGATAGAATGAAAAGTGGGGAATTAGCTTTGAACTCATCTGTACAAGAGGCAACTTCCTGAACAGAATCACAGTGACTCAGACTTTAAGATCAACAATTTACAAATGAGACCTCATGAAACTGAAATGCTTCTGTAAGGCAAAGGGCACCTTCATTAGAACACAACATCAACCTACAGATTGGGAAAGGCTCTTCACCTATTCTATATCCAACAGAGGGCTAATAGCTAAAATACTTAAAAAGCTCAAGAAATTAGAAAAACCAAATAACCAACTAACCAAATAATCCAATTTAAAAAATGAAGTACAAAGCTAAACAGAGAATTCTCAATAGAGAAATCTCTAGTGGCTGAGAAGCACTTAAAGAAGTGTTCAACATCCTTAATCATCAGGGAAATGCAAATCAAAACGACCCTGAGATTCTATCTTACATCAGAACGGCCAAGATCAAACACTCAAGTGATAGCGCATGATGGTGAGAATTCAGAACAAGGGGAATACCTCTCCATTGCTGTTGGGAGTACAAACTTGTACAACCATGTTGGAAATCAATTGGTGGTTTCTCAGAAAACTGGCAATAGCTCTTTCTCAAGACTCAGCTATCCCACTCCTGGCCATGTACCCCAAAGGTGCCCTATTATACCACAGGGACACTTGCTCAACTATGCTCATAGCAGCTTTATTTGTAATAGCCAGAAACTGGAGACAACCCAGATAAGCTTGACATCTTCAACACGTGTAGAACCTTTAGCAAAACAGAGCTGATGATAAGCAAGCTTCCTCCTACTCATTTCTGCCAAGTCTTACATTTGGGCACACTCTATGCACAGTAGCATTCACAGGGTGAGTGCAAGGACCCGCTTGCCCTTCCATGCATTTCTCCACCTTCTGGATTACCCTATAGGGCACAGAGTTTTAGGGAACTACTAGGATTCATTGCCTTATTATCCATTATAATATAATATCTGCTTTAAAATAAAACATCTGTTAAAGTAGTTGGATATTTATATTTTTTAATTTTTGCTTTTAATTTTATTAGCATATGTTATTATACAAAATAATGGGATTCCTTTTAGCATTTTCACACATGAGTTTAATGTACTCAAATGATATTCATACACCTGTCGCATTGTCCATTCCTGCTCCCCTTCTCCCCTCTGCCTCGTCCTCCCCAAATAGTCCCTTTTCTAGTTTTATGTCCTCTATTTAAGGTCTAGATTTATATGAGTAAACACAAAGATATTTTGCTTGAGTCTGGCTGATTTTGCTTAATATGATAATCACTAGTTCCATCCATTTACCTGAGAATGAAACAATTTAATTCTTTCTCATGGTTGAATGAAACTGGCTGTACACACAGTCCACATTTTCTTTTCTTTTCTTTTCTTTTCTTTTCTTTTCTTTTCTTTTCTTTTCTTTTCTTTTCTTTTCCTTTTCGTTTTGTTTTTCAAGTCAGGGTTTCTCTGTGTAGCCCTGGCTACATCCTGGAACTCATTCTGTAGACCAGGATGGCTTTGAACTCAGAAATCTGCCTGCCTCTGCCTCCCAAGTGCTGGGATTAAAGGCATGTGCCACCACTGCCTGGCCCATCCACACCTTCTTTATTCTTTCATTTGTGCATGACATCTTGGCTGGTTCCATTGAATAGTGTCATAATGAACATGAATGTGCAAGTGTCTCCGTGGCACGCTGGAGTGCTGCAGCTGGTCTTATGGAATCCCCATCTCCACACAGATTTCCTTAATGGCTGTGAGTGTGGCATACTACTTGACAATCTCTACCAGTCATGCTATAAAGGTCGCCTTTTCCAAAATCCTCACAATCTATTTATTTATTTATTTATATTTAATTTATTTATTTATTTATTTATTTATTTATTTATTTATTTATTTATTTGTAGGCATTCTGACTGGCTGAGGTGGAATCTTGTATATACCAGACACTTTCCAGGCAGCCTTTTTGTTTGAATACCCCAAGATTCTGTAGCTGCCCAACTTCTGAAACAATGAGCCAAGGCTGGGACATCCTTGTATTTTTTTACTCTACCATCCAAGTGGATGGACCTTGTCATTTAATTATAGGGTCCCAAGATGTGACTGCTGAGGCTTCCCACAAGTGTGTCACCCTCAAAGGGCTGGTATGAAAGCCAGAGTCATGCGAGATGTTTCAAAAACCCAAATGAGAATTTTCCAAATATTTACCTTCTGAATTTGCACTGAAAGGAATGTGTCGCATCTACTAAGGGGCCTATGAGTCTCTGTTTATTGAGGTTACATTCCAGCAAATTCTAAGGTAGATTATCTTCCAAAGGAAACAATCAAAAACTACATTGAATTGTTCAGTAGCTGAGTGTGACTAATGACTCTAAAAAAACTCACTCACCAGCTAGATGACTCTTTTGAGCAAGGCCAATTCTGCCTGACTGAATTGGGGGTTGTGCTAGAGGCATTCTTTCTTGGTGGTAAAGTAAGGGGCGGGGCATAAGTTAGACATCTTTCTAAAATGCCTTGATCCAATTTTACCTGAGTAACACCAACTAGAAGTATTTTATCCCAATTATTTTAAAAATTGTAGTTTATAAGACATCACCCATGCCACAAAACACTTTACAGTTTACAACAGACGTCACAGTTTGCCAACTGCTGTGTCTCTTCTAAGGTGCTTAATATTTTACAAAATGACTTTCCGGTTTGTGCATTTCTTTGTCAAAGCTGTTTTATCATCTTTAAAATATCTGCCATTTTAGTAAATCTCTATCTCATTATAACTTGTAAAGTGATCCCAAAGCATAACTAATAGCCGCACAAGTTTATCAGAGTCTCGAGGCACAATTGCATATTTCCTCAGTGATTAGGAGGATTGTGAGCATGGAACAAACTGGGTGTCTGTCCTGTACTATAGACTCTTCTTTCCTGATTACAAATATTATAGGTCTGTAGGGCTAGGTAAATAGCTTAGTTGGTATAGAATTTGTGCTAGTTTGAGTGTCTGAATTTGGATCTTCACAACATTGGCCACTGTAACATACATCTGTGTTCCGACAGTTAGATGGGAGAAGGGCAGAGATGGAAGAATCCCTGATGCTCACGATGGTGTATGCTGTTGAAAAGCAAGAGATACTGTCTCAAACGAAGAAGGAGTGGATTGACATTCAGGGCTGTCCTCTGACTTCTACATGTGTACAGGTATATGCATGCAATCTCATTCACATATGTGAACACACCCAGCTGTATAAATATATGGATGTAAAGCAATGTAACTGATAGATGCCCATAAATAGATCCTTAATCAATGGCTCTCCATGGGTATAATTTTAGCCTGTAGGGACCCATGGAGACAGGTGGTTGCTGCATCTAGGAGAAGAGATGTTACTGGTATTGAGTGAGTAAAGACCAAGGAAGCAGTGAACCATTTGTAATGCATAATTGCATAATAGCAGCATATGAAAATATGTAGCCCACAATGTCACCAGCAACAAGGTTCAGAGCATCTAGTCTTATTAAAGGTCAAATTTCCCTGATAATTTCATGCCTTGTATTTCTTGTTTAGAAGGATGTTTAGCATTATAACTAACAAAATGATCTACTTGATAAAACAGTGAGTATGCTTATCATTTAATCTAACTGGGATTAGATTAAATGCTCCTGTGGGGAGCATGAGGCTATATGGCTAGGTGGTGCTGAGCCATGGCATAAGTGATTTTGATTCTCCTCCTCTGATCACCTCAGTCCATCCTAAGCTCCATTCATAGCCATGTGTGGACTGAGGCAGCCACTCATTTTCATATCTGAAGACAATAAAGCTAGACGCTCTTTCCTAGAATCCAAAAATAAAAGCGGTTTTGTGTGAATAAAGACTCACATCTAAAGAGGGTTTGCTTAATGAAAAAAATACTCAAAGTTCCAAAGGGAGAGCTATTTACATAGCTGATTCTCATTAAATCTTCTCTTTCCATCTCTATTCTTTCTGGGACACTAACTTGTAACTGATAATTGGAGTAAAACCATAGTAAAATTACCTATTGGTCCCACCAAATCCTGCTCCCCTAAAACAGCTGAGTAGATCTATGCATAGGAATTCAGTGTTTGTCAGTCTGGAATTCTGAACCATAAATCCTTCCCTAACACATTACACATGCGCATATACACACTCTTACCTCCTGCAAATTAAAAGTCATATATATTATCGTGCCAAAGCATTTCTGACATGCAGATCCAGCATGCTGAGCCTTAGGCAACCTCTGTGTCTACCATGGTGATGGATAACTAGCCAGGGAGGCTAGCAAAGCCTGGTATTCAATGCCTAATCATCAGATACCCGGTGCAAAGCTCATTTTCCATTGTCTAAAAGACCTCATTGGAGAGAAGCACATCATCTAGGGGAAAGTGGCTGAGTTTAGTAACCTGCATTAAAGGCAGAAAATAATATTACTGTAGAATCCTTATCACACACACAGCTGCTCTTGATTTCTTATGTAGCCTGTTCTATGTTTGCTCTGGGATTCTACTAAGTTCTAGGGGCTAGTCTTCTGGCATCTGTATAATAATTTTTGTGATGTGGATGGGGGGCTTAGATGTTAAAACTTTAATAGTTCTCAATTATTAATACATGTAGGGAGACTCAAGCCCCTTGGCCTGTCTTTCATAGCACTGTAAACTGTCCTTCCTCCATTACCTCTGATTACTATCCCCTATGAGCACCATCTATAAGCCCATTCCTAATGTTCTTTTAATATCAATTCAAGTATGTTTTATATGTTCCTGATTTTTAGAAACTAGAATATAGCAAGGTATTTATAAATAACAATCATGAGTCCTAATCCTGATTTAGCCACTTATTCTCCATACAGGGGTGGGGGGGGGCAAATGTTTATTTACTGAGATTTTTTCCATTATATTTTAGGGCAGAACTGAGCATTGGATGAGGTAACTTTTCAACAAGGCTAATGTTCAGAAAATTATTTGGTAAAATTATTATTATTATTATTATTATCATTATCATCATTATCATTATCATTATTTGCATTTCTACTTGCCCATATGGACTTCCCATACAAATGTGCATGTCTGAGGTGTGTTGAGGAAGATGCACTTAGTTTTCCTTTTCAGTTTCTCAAAGTCTATAGCATATCTGATTCCATATCTTCCTCACTATTTGTTGTTATATCTCATCATCTGTCAGAATTGTAGCTGCTACAGTATTTATTCTTCTGGATAGACATGTTCCTTAAGAGTTAAAGCCATCTGGGTTGTTTCCAGCTTCTGGCTATTTTAAATAAGGCTGCTATGAACATAGTAGAGCATGCGTCCTTGTTATATGTTAGAGCATCTTTTGGGTATATACCCAGGCATGCTATACCTGGGTCCTCAGGTAGAACTATTTCCAATTTTCTGAGGAACTGCCAAACTGACTTCCAGAGTGGTTGTACCAGCTTGCAATCCCATCAGCAATGGAGGAGTGTTCCTCTTTCTCCACATCCTTGCCAGCATCTACTGTCACCTGAATTTTTGATCTTAGCCATTCTGACTGGTGTGAGGTGGAATCTCAGGGCTGTTTTGATTTGTATTTCCCTGATGAATAAGGATGTTGAACATTTCTTTAGGTGCTTCTCAGCCATTTGAGATTCTTTGGTTGAGAATTCTCTGTTTAGCCCTGTACCCCATTTTTAATAGGGTTATTTGGTTCTTTGGAGTCTAATGTCTTGAGTTCTTTGTATATTTTGGATATTTGCCCTCTATTGGATGTAGGGTTGGTAAAAATCATTTCCTAATCTGAGGATTGCCGTTTTGTCCTATTGACAGTGTCCTTTGCCTTACAGAAGCTTTGCCATTTTATGAGGTCCTGTTTGTCAATTCTTGATCGTAGAGCTATGCATAGTTATTCTTTCAGGAAAATTTCCCCTCTGCCAATGTATTCAAGGTTCTTTCCCACTTTCTCTTCTGTTAGATTTCACCATATCTGCTTTTATTTGGAGGTCCTTGATCTATTTGGACTTGAGTTTTGTACAAGGAGATAAGAATGTGTCAATTTGCATTCTTCTACATGCTGACTACCAGTTGAACCAGCACCATTTGTTGAAAATGCTGTCTTTTTTCCACTGAATGGTTTTAGCTCCTTTGTCAAAGATCAAGTGACCATAGGTGTGTGGATTCCTTTCTGGGTTTTCAATTCTATTCCATTGGTCTACCTTCCTGTCTCTGTACCAATACCATGCTGTCTTTATCAGTATTGTTCTGTAGTATAGCTTAAGGTCAGGGATGGTAATTACCCCAGAAGTTCTTTTATTGTTGAGAACAGCTTTTGATATCCTGGGTTTTTTGTTATTCCAGATAATTTTGAGAATTGCTTTCTATCTCGGTGAAGAATTGAGTTGGAATTTTGATGGGCATTGCATTGAATCTATAGATCATTTTAGGTAAGATGGGAACTTTCATTATGTTAATCCTGTCAATCTATGAGCATGGGAGATCTTTCCATCTTCTGAGATCTTCTTCAATTTCTTTCTTCAGAGACTTGAAGTTCATGTCATATAGATCTTTCACTTGCTTGGTTAGCATCACACCAAGATATTTCATATTATTTGTGACTATTATCTTTCTCATCCCATTTATCCTTTGAGTAGAGGAAAGCTACTCATTTTTTTGAGTTAATTTTGTATCCAGCCACTTTGATGAGGTTGTTTATCAGCTTTAAGAGTTCTCTTGTGGAGTTTTTCCATCACTTACATATCCTATCGTATCATCTGCGAATAGTGATATCTTGGCTCTCTCCTTTCCAACTTTTATCCCTTAGATATCCTTTTGTTGTCTAATTGCTCTGAGTAGATCTTCAAGTACTATGTTGAATAGACAGGGGGAGAGTGGTCAGCCTTGTCTTGTCCCTGATTTTAGTGGGATTGCTACAATTTTCTTTCCATTTAGTTTGATGTTGGCTATTGGATTGTTGTATATTGCTCTTATTATGTTTAGGTATGGACCTTGAAGAGAGGAATGGATATAGGAAATATGGTACATTTACCCAATGCACTACTTCTCAGCTATTAGAAACAATGATTTCATGAAATTTGCAGGCAAATGGATGGAACTTGAAAACATTCTGAGCGAGGTAACCCAGTCACAAAAGAACACACATGGTAATACTCACTGATAAGTAAATATTAGTTAAAAAGAAGCTCAGAATACCCATAATACAACTCACAGACCATATGAAACCCACGAAGAAAGAAGATCCCACCAAAGTGTGGATGCTACAGTTCTACTCAGTAGGGGGAAGATAATAACCTCTGGGAAGTAGAGGGGGAGAGGGATCTGGGATGGAGAGAGGAGGAGGGATGGGACCAGTCAGATATGGGAGGAGATGGAAGAAAAGTACAGAGAGTGTCTTAGTCAGGGTTTCTATTCCTGCACAAACATCATGACCAAGAAGCAAGTTGGGGAGGAAAGGGTTTATTTGGCTTACATTTCCATACTGCTGTTGATCACCAAAGGATGCAGGACTGGTACTCAAACAGGTCAGAAAGCAGGAGCTGATGCAGAAGCCATGGAGGGATGTTCTTTACTGGCTTGATTCCCCTGGCTTGCTCAGCCTGCTCTCTTATAGAACCCAAGACTTCCAGCCCAGAGATGGCACCACCCACAAGGGACCTCCCCCCTTGATCACTAATTGAGAAAATGCTTTACAGCTGGATCTCAAGGAGGCATTTCCCCAACTGAAGCTCCTTTCTCTGTGATAAGTCCAGCTGTGTCAAGTAGACACAAAACTAACCAGTACAGAGAATCTGGAATTTGAAAATATGTATGTATCAGTGGGGGAAAGGGGAACTGGGGATAGCCTTTAGAAAGTCCCAGATGCCAAGGACCCAACAAAGAGGACTTCAGCCAAAATACCCAACAAAGGAGAGACAGAACCTTTAGAGACCATATCCAGTGGATAGGTACAGCCCCCAGTTGAGGGATGGGGCCACCCACCCATCTCAAAATATTAATCCAGAATTCCTCCTGTCAAAATGAAATGCAGGGACAAAGAGAGGAGCAGAAACTGAAGGAAAGACCATCCAGAGACTACCCCCACCTAGAGATCCATCCCATCTGCTGACACCAAACCCAGACACTATTGCTGATGCCAAGAAGTACTTACTAATCGGAGCCCGGTATAGCTGTCCCCTGAGAGGCTCTGCCAGAGCTGGACCAATACAGATGCAGATGTACACAACCAAACATTGGACTGAGCACAGGGACCTCAATGGGGAAGTTAAGGCAAGAACTGTAGTAGGAGTGGAAAGGGTTTGCAACCTCATAGAAAGAACAACAATATCAACCAACCAGACCCCCCCCAAAGCTCCCAGGGACTAAACCACCAACCAAAGGGTACACAGGTGGTACCCATGGCTCCAGCTGGTTATGTTGCAGAGGACTGCCTTATCTGGCATCACTGGAGGGGAGCCCGTTGGTCCTGTGGAGGCTTGATGGTCCAAGATAGGAGAACACTAGGCTGCTGAGGCAGGAGTGGTTGGGTGGATGGGGGAGCACCCTCATAGAGGCAGTGGAGATAGGAGGCTTGTGGAGGGGCAACTGGGAAGGGGGATAACATTTGAAATGTAAATAAATAAAATAACCAATAAAAATCATGAATTTGTGAGGAACATCTCTTATTATATTCTTGGATATTGCTCTTTTTTAAAAAATATTTATTTATTTTTTCTACTCCATATTTTACCCCCCCCCCGTCCTCCTTCCAACTGTTCCACATCCCATACCTCCTCCCCAAGCCCCTGTATCCACATGGATGTCCCCACCCCTCACCCCACCTGACCTCTAAACTCCCTGGAGCTTCCAGTTTCTTGAGGGTTAGGTACATCATCTCTTAATGAACACAGACCTGGCAGTCCTCTACTATATGTGTGTTGGGGGCCTCATATCAGCTGGTGTACACTGCCTGTTTGGTGGTCCAGTGTTTGAGAGATCTTGGTGGTCCAGATTAATTAAGACTGCTGGTCCTCCTACAGGGCTACACTTCTCAGACTCTTTCAGCCTTCCCTACTTCAACAACAGGGGTCAGCTGCAGGAGGGACCTTAGATACAATGCCTGATGGTAGGGAGAGGGAACATGTAGAGCCCATCTCCCAGACAGGGCATAAAATGAGGGAGAGGGGGCAATCCACAGTCACAACTCTGACCCATAAGTTTACCTGTCTGAAAGAATTACAGGGATGGAAATGGAGAGGAACCTGAAGAAAAGAAGGTCCAGTCCAGTGACAGGTCCAAAGTGGGATCCAGCTCAAGGAGAGATCCCAAGGCCTGACATTAATACTGAGGTATGGAGTGCTCACAAAAAGGGACCTAGCATGACTGCCCTCTGGAAGACCCAAGAAGCAGCTGAAAGAGTCAGATGCAGATATTTGCATCCAACAAATGGATATTGCTCTTAATAAGTATTAAATAAAATACCCAGAAAAAAATAGGTAAATCCATGTCTGTCTTGTGCAACTTGCTCTGTATTCTGTGTGCTTGGAATCCCTTCTGTTAGAAAGCAAAGGGTAAATAATTGTTCAAATAATGGGCTCTAGAGTGGACAGTTAGGATGAATTGCTTCACAGCAGCCGGTGTTATGCTAAACTCTCATTTGTTTATTTTGAAGCAGGGTCTATGTAGCTCAGTCTGGCCTTTGAAGATCTTCCTGTATTAATCTACCTAGTGCTGGGATTACAGGTATGCAGCATCACACTGGATACTGAATGCTTTACACATGCAATCTCCTAGATATGAGCACCATCATAGAGATTTTTGTGGTGAAGAGAGTGTTATGTAGGAGGTGAAGTAGCATGAGGAAGTTATGTATCTAAGCAGAAGCAAGATTTGAATGTTTGGCTAGGTCTCCAAGTCTGGACTCTTAACCATTATTGGTGACACCCCTCTTCAATGATGACAGGCAACCACCCACAGGCTTGCATAACGGGACTATTGCATAACCCTCCTGTCAGCAGTGTGAGCTGCCCAAACAGGTTTCCGAAAAAAGAAATCCCTTTCACTCGTCATAGCTTTTCTGGACTTGGTATGCTTTAATCTTGACATGAGACTCACTCTCTGATGAAAACACTGGCCACAGCGAGGATAAGCAGTTTGTTCAGGGTCGCTCATCCAAGCCACTGATGTGGAAACACAGAGCCTGCTGATGCTTAGAACAGTCAACAGAACAATCACATGGGGTCAGCGCAGCCACCTCCACCTCCTCTGGTTGTGGACTGGTCCTTGGAGATAGCTAAGGATGGGCCTGGAGCTGTGGATAAAGCTTGGGCCCGGAGTCAAGAAGCCTGTGCTCTGGGTAGGCACGCCCTGGGAACCTGAATATGAGGCTTCTATTTGCTGAGCTCCTACTTTTGTATGTGAACGACATGACGTGACAGATTGCAAGCTTTCTACAAGCCTTAATGGGACAGCACCTTTCAGATTTACCATTAGATATCCTAGTAACTCTTTTCTGTCTTACCTTCATATTCTATGCATCTACAAGAGGTTGTGGTGCTCAACACTTATGGAATAAATGGGTGGTTGTGAATGAGTGAGCAAGCCAGTGAGCAGCCCCTGGTCCCTGCCCTTTGCTTAGTGAATGAACATCAGTGACCTTGTAGCATGCTGAACACTTTAACTGAAGTAAGTGCACAAGGACTTGGGAGCTCTGAGGAGGCGCAGGTCCCCTTGTCTTTAGTCCCTTTTAAACCCAGTGACTTCTACCTACCAACACCTAAGGATGGGTGGAAGCAAACAGGAAAAGGTGCGGGATAAGCTACCTTGTGGAGGAAAAGTTTGCTTGCTTGTTCCAGAGAGGAAGTAAGGATAATTCAGCATAGCTAAGCTTAAACTTCAGGAAGGCAGAACGCAGAGGTCAGAGTTGAAATGAAGACTGGGGTGCTGGGAAGACAAGGAACATAGCTATGTTAAAGGGCTGGAGCTTCCTGGGTTGTCTGTGTGAAGTTCTTTGGGAGAGGCAGTGTGGAAACAGGAAGGGTTATCTGGATGCTGCTGGTGTGGTCTAGAGAAACATACTGTGGTGTCATCAGTAGCAGAAGAATGGGCAATGGAAACCGAGTACAAGAGGCAGGGTAGGAACCTCTTGGGCTCACTTGCTCACTCAGAGGGGCAGTGTAATGGTTAACTTTGGTTGAAAGATTCATTGGCTTGTGATATGCTTAGGATACCAGTAAATTCCACAGCTCTGTGTGTGGTGATGATACTCCCTCCCATAGACAGCCAGGTCCTGAAGGTTCTGGCCTAACCACTGGATGTGCTGTGACTTTTGCTAGGGAGAGATGAACACCTAGAGTAACGGTGACAGAAGAAAAACATTTCTGTACAAGTGTAGCTTGGCAGATCAGTGTCTTTACTGGAGTTACCTGCAGAGGTATGGGTCACTCAAGGCCACTCACTCACTAGGTTTTGGTTAGATTCACCCCTATTGCCATATTGTGTCTTCACCCCCATCTCCAAGCTCCCCTTTCCCAAACACATCTCTCTACTATTAACCCCATCTCTCTGACTCACTGACTAAGTCAAAGTTGCTTGTGTGAGCATGGATGTGAGATTATTTCCTGGAGCAGGGGTAATTTAAGAGTAGTTACATCCTACATTACTGAATAAAAATGACTCATCTTAGTCATTAAAGGCAAATAACTTCACCAAGGGGCAGGGGCTTATGGTCCCTTCTACCTAGGAAGGCGTGATGATGGGCCCCATACTGTTCAGGTCATCAAAGTTTCTGTCAGGCCTTGAGTGTAGTAGGCAAGTCCAGTCCAACAGACAGCTTTCCACATCATTGCCTCTCACCCTTTTCCTCCCACAGTCTTTCTATCCCCCTCCCATGATGTTCCTGGAGCTTTGGATTCGGGGACACAGCTGTCCCATTTAGTACACAACAGAGACTTTTTCTTAGAACATTCTCTCTTGATGCAGAAATCAAACAACATCCCCAGAAACATGTTCCTGCCGCCTTAATGCTCTGAGCAAACCCAGGAGCCCAGCAACCATGGGTCACGTCCTCTAAAGCTGGAAGTCAAAACAAACTCTCTCTCCTTTATGTTGCTTCTTGTATGTGTTTGCCACAATAAAACCAAGTAACTAATGCAGGAAGATAGAAGATTTGTGAGCCAGGGCGCACAGCCTGATTTCCCAGCTCTTGGTCGGTAGTGATCCTGTCTTCAACAGTGGGGGAAAGAGCTCCTGGAGATTAGTGGAGTCTGACTATCTTGAGGCTCATCTTCCTCCCATTGCATGTGGAAGCATGGTCTCTGTTGTCAACAGAGCCTTTTCTGGGCTGTCATCTCCGGCTCCAGTGTCTCACTTGTCCAGATAGTACTCAAAACACAGCTCAGCATGTTAGTGACACCTATCAACCTGGCAAATCAGCCTGGCAAGCTCACCTTTTCCTTTTCTCTCCTGAGACAAAGAATTAAATACCCTTCCTACCGTTTAGGAGGAAGTCTTTCCGTATCCTGTTTTGTAGCTGAGGAAACCAAGACCTACATTGCTTATAGATGTTGCTCAGGGTCCTAGAGTTAAAACACAGAGCAGGAAAATGGAGAGATAGATCTTACTTACTGTACAGGCATGAGGACCTGAGTTTGTATCCTCAGCATTCATGCAAAAATCTGTGTGTAGCTTCAAGCATGCCTCTAGCTAGTGTCTGGCTCACCGCCATGATGATCTATTTGAAATGGGAGGTCCAGGCTTAATGATTATGTCTGTGTCTAAGATGAAAAGAAAATGAGGTAGAGAAATAATTGAAGAAGACACCCCAACTCAAACCTCTGCCTTCCATATTCACCCACACAGACAGGCACATGTATATGCGTGTGTGCGTGTGTGCACGCACGCGCGCGTGCACACACATACACACACACACACACACACTTACACAACATAACCATTAACACACACACACACACGCACATGCTTACATAACATAACCATTAACACACACACACACACATACACACACACACACACACACACACACACACACACACACACACACATACACAGGAAGGGAGGGGAGCATTGGAATCCTTCCACGCTGCTCAGTGCAGTACCTAGTAGCATGGCCAATTATTCGCCATACACCGTGTAGCTACAATGTATCAGGAGCATAAGGACTAGTTAAAAAATCCTAATCCTCATAGCTGTTGCCAACTACCAGATTTAGCAGTCACAGCGCAGTTAATCTTGACTGCCTGCTGTGTGAAGAAGGAGCAACCAAATGGTAGGGCTGGCATGTCTTAGAGATGCCCTGGGAACCCAGCAGAGACAGCCTCACACTGGCCATACATGAGGGCTCCAGGAGTACTCTGTCCACCCTTCATAAAGTAAATAAAGGCTCAGGTCACAACATGGTAGGCATATTACAGGACAGGTGAGATGTGCAGAAGAGAGTGGAGGAAGGAAGAGGTTTCCTCTATCACAAACCACTTCTGAGGGAGGCACAAAGCCCACCCCTGGGACCCTGAGCCTCTATCACTAACCATCCCAGTCTCTCTCTCTCTCTCTCTCTCTCTCTCTCTCTCTCTCTCTCTCCATGTAAGTACATGCTGAGAGGCTGAGACAGGTTCATTCACTGGCTTGGAGATTGCCAAATAGCCCTAGCTAGCTTGCTAGTGAGCTCCAAGTACCCACCTGTCTCCCAGTGCTGGGATTATAAACATGCACTACTACCAAGAGCAGTTATTTTACATGGGCTCAGGGAATTGAACTGTGGTCTTCAGACTTGCAAGGCAATCACTTCACTTATTGAGGCAACTCCCTAGCCCTCTTAACCTCTCTTAAAGGCCCCAGAATGACTCTCAAAAGCAACCCCTCCCAACACTACACCACTGAGGACTCTCCGAGCTTCGCTTCTATTTCTGTGGGAAAAAACACCATGACAGAAAGCAATTTAGTGGAGAAAGGGTTCATTTTTAGCTCACAATTCTGTGTTACACGCCATTATTTCAGGGAATTCACAGTGGCAAGAGTTTGAGACAGCTGGCCACGTCATAGTCCATAGCAGAGGGAGACAAATGCATGCTTGTGTTCAGTTTGATTTCTCCACTAGCATACAATTCAGGACCACCTTGCCTAGGGAATAGTTCCACCCACAGAGGGCTGGATCTCCTCCCATCAGTCGCGTAAGCCAGCTCCACTCACGGACTTGTCTACTATCCAACCCAGTGTAAACAATCTCTGGTTGAGACTCACTCTATAGGCAACTCCACCTTGTGTCAAGTCAACAACTGAAGCTAACGTTCCCCAGGCACCAAGAACCAACATGAGTTTTGCTGAGGATAAACCACAGCATCCACTAGGGGGTAAACTTGGCAATCCAAACTCTTCTTAAAGAAAGGGTATTAAGGTTGCTTACAGAAAAGCAAGAGACATGACTGTATTTTAGAAACACAGTTTCTGCAGAGCAAGTTCTGTTGCCACACAGGGATAGCACTCAGGGCACTCAAAGGAGGGCAGGAAGCTGGAAAGCAGAAAGCAGTCAGCCCTTACTATTTGCATCCGCTCCTCTTTAGGAGTATCCTTCATTGTTATCCTAAATCACATGTACACAACAGCGTCAAAAGCAGAGAGAAACTTCTCTGGGGCTGACATATTTCACACGGAGAAATGGATTTTAAAACTGTTTTCAACTAACAAATTGACAGTCTTTGCCTTCCCTCACCCAGGACGCACTCCCTGGTGTGAAGTGTGGGAGGGGTGGATGAAGGTTGATACAATCTAATCCACTGCTTACAGGGTTGGAGCGAGAGTTCTTTCTAATCGCCCACTAGAGGGTTCTCCCTCCTGACCCATTTTCCTCCTAAGTCACATAGCAGAGGTCAGAAGAAGGGGTGATAAGCTGTCCACCAGAGGTAGGTTGAAAAGCCCTGGTTCTATTCCATCAGAGCTCCGTCAGAGTTTATAAACTGTCGCGTCTGTCTCTACGAAAAGGGAAAAAGTCTACTGTCTCTCAGAGAAAAGGAAGTGCATGTTTTCAACTTAGATTTATCATCTTTAATATTGTTGGAGAATAGGAGAGAGACAGCATGAGAAAGGTGCAAGGCTGGGGCAGAGGTGAGCTGTGAGGACAGCTGACAGGTATGAGATAAGGACTGGCCTTCCGTCTGCAACACGGAGGCCATGGGGGAGGAGAGGGGTCACCACAGAGAAGCTCAGGGTCCCAGGGGTGGGCTTTGTGCCTGCCTGCTTGGGTTTAAACTCAGGCTTCAGCAGCACAGGATTTTTACGGGAGTTGCTTCATCTCTCCGAACTTCTTCACCTTGGAAATGGGGACAATGAGAGGACAGACCTTGGTGGGGTGTTTGAAGGTCTTGGTGGACTAATGCCACCAAAAGTGCTACCTACGTACTTCAGCAGCACTTAGGCTAGGCCTGGTTTTTAACAAACCAAACTAACAACAACTGGGTGAGCCTCGTTAAATAGAACATTGTTGCAAAGTGTAAGGATTAGGCGTCTTCCATGGATAGACTGCAAGACTGAGTAGTGGCTCTGTATTTTTATCAAGTACCACTGGCTGTGTAAATGCAAAGCTGACAAGAAGCTCTTATTCTCTTTCCTTCCTTTCGTCCCTCTAGCCTTCCCTCCCCTTCCATCCATCCCCAATTCAGTTTCTCTTTTCCTTCCCATCTCTATCATCATTTTGTATCAATTTCAGCCGCTTGATTTTCCTCTCCTTGAAGACAAGCCGTTTCCATTTCTGCTCCATTAACGCAAGCCATCGAATTTCGTCCAAAGCAGCACCCCCTGCTTACTAATTAGGGCAAACCATCCTAGTCTACATCTCAAGGAGCAGTCATCTCATTGACGTGGGCAGTAGCCTCCCTCTGAGCTGACCTCAGATCCCAGAAAAATAGCGAGGATTGAAATTTGGGGTTACATGATAAAGTGATAGCTAGTTCTCTGGGGGCTGTCTTGGCACTTTATGAGTTGTGATGCAGCTAGAACAGTAGGAGGTGAGGACTATAAGCTTCCCTTACAGACCACCTGCATTGCTCTCCCAATTCTCCTCACGTATAAAGCACACAGAAACTCCTACCTGGTTAAATGGGGGAGAAATGATGGCTAATCCATTTCTCTCTCTCTCTCTCTCTCTCTCTCTCTCTCTCTCTCTCTATATATATATATATATATATATATATGTTGTGTATATAGATATGTATATATACATGTATATATATGTATATGTATGTATATATATGTATATATGTATGTATATATGTATGTATATATGTATGTATATATGTATGTATATATATATATGTTGTGTATATAGATATGTATATATACATGTATATATATGTATATGTATGTATATATATGTATATATGTATGTATATATGTATGTATATATGTATGTATATATGTATGTATATATATATATGTATATTCAGCATTACTTGTGTTTTCATTTGTATTGGACTCATACAGCCAAGAGAGGCAGGCCTGTAGACTAAGTGTCTATGCCTTTTGAGCTCTTTTTGCAAAGAGATGCTACACCAGGCTCAGAAACCATCCCGCCTGTCTCCTGGGCAGAGTCTGAATTTATGCCTGTGCTAAATCTGAGTTTGTATTGATGTGCACCCAGAGAGCTTTTCCCTCTGGGGACAATTGTGGAGTTAGGAAACATTCTCAGTCTGTCCTAACCACATGCAGTCAGCTCCCTAGACCCTCTTTTCCTGCTGTGGTGTGCGTGTCAGTAGTGGGTGGCCATGGAAAACCAGGAGAGACAGAGCCCATTAGATGGAACCGCAGGAGGATAAGGCTTGCCAATTATGGTTTGTTTCTTTCTGCTTCCCCACGATTTTTGTTTTAAAGAATATACACATTCTTTCTGGTGCTTCCCCCCCCCCCCCGGTTCTGTGCCTATAAAATGAGTTTAATGGTTGAATTTTCCTTAAGATAATCAGAGGCGGTATAATTTATGCATATGAATGGCATTGTAGCCAGATGTAATTTTGCTCGAAGTTGTGGCATTACAGTTAGAAATGGCTCTGCTGGCTGTGTTTTGTAGAATTTGCAATTTATTTAACAGTTGACTGAGCACTGACCCCAGATAAAATAACCATAATCAAAAAGTAGTTTTTAAAAGGATGTTAAAAACAAAGGTGGGGCGTGGGCTGGGGGAGAAACAAGAGAGGCTAGTGCTAGCTGGAGGGAGGAGCAGGTGGGTACTATTTAACCAGTGCAAATGGCAGAATGCTTCTCGGATGCAGCAGGGTGCAGGCACCTTTCATTCAGACAGCTCTTTATCACAGGGCTTTCTGTTTGGAGATCTAACACCCCCCCCCCATGTTTGGTTGAAAACAGATTATTTTTGCATTGGAAGCTGTGAGCCTTTCCCCATCTCTTGTTGGTTTCTGGTGCTGCAGGGTTGCACAGGAGTTTCATAGATCTGCTGCGACTTGGGTGGACAGGAATGAGAGCATCTACAGTCTCAATAAGAACCATCCTTAGTCTCTCCCAAACCTTAGGCCTCCTATATCCCTTTTCCCCCCATAGGTCCTGAGGTAAAACCACTTCCCTACACAACAGTCCTAGCCCCCTCACTCTACTCATACCCTCAAACCTTTCAAAACAATGAAGGATATTTGGTTACATTCTAGGATGCTGTCGGTGTCCCATGCATCCAGGCGTCATCCTCATCCCGTCTATGTTGCCAGTGTCTAGTCTGTTGAGAAAACTTGAAGGCCATATTGTATTTCCTTTCTCTTGAGTCCCAGAGGCCAGGGAGAGGACTTGTGGCTGGATCAGCAGCCTCATGCTTTAATGTTATCGTTGAGATTAAAAAAGTAAATTATTACATTTTTGTCATGGGTGTTTTGCCTGCATGCATTTCTGTTCATCATATGCATGCACTCTCAGAAGATAGAAGCGGGCTTTGGATCCCCTGGAACTCAGTTACCTGGATGTTGAACTTCCATGTGTCCCCTGGGAATTGACTTGGGTCCCCTGGAAGAATAGTAAGTGCTCTTAACTGCTGAGCCATCTCTCCAACCTCATTTAATCACTGAGATTTGAGTTCTGGTGCATTGGTCAATAAAGTGTTGGTAAGGCTAGTATCTATACCTTCTGCCAAAGCTCCCCTTCATCTGAAGGCTGCTAGGAAAAGACTGGCTTTCAGGCAGCTAGGACAAGGGTCTTAAAGCCCACATCCACAGTAACACACCTACTCCAACAAAGTCACACCTTCAAATAGTGCCACTCCCTGGGGCCAAGCATATACAAACAAACCATCACAATGAGGGATCATCTATATTGGGTTACTCTGTGGGCATATCTGTTGGGGGCTGTCTTAAAATTAAGTTATATGAGAGGACACACCCTGCTAGAGGGAGCATCATTCCCTAGGCAGGGGACCTTGAAATGTATGAGTGGGGAAATGGAGCTGAGCACAAGCAAGCAAGCAAGCAAGAAAGCAAGCAAGCAAACAAGCAAGCAAGCAAGCGAGTGAGCAAATGAGTAAGCAAGTGGGCAAGCAAGTGAGTGAGCAAGCAAGAAAGGGAACAAGCAAGCAAGGGAGCAAGCAAGGGAGCAAGCAAGGGAGCAAGCAAGCATACAAGCAAGCAAGCAAGCAAGCAAGCAAGCAAGCAAGCAAGCAAGCAAGCAAGCAAGCAAGCAAGCAAGGGAGCAAGCAAGCAAGCGTGCATCTGTTTCTAGCTCTTGGGTGTGCATGTGATATATAACCAGCTGGGTCAAGCTTTTGTCACAGCGCCTTACCTGCTATTCTGGACTGCACCCTGGAACTGTGGCCCAATTTAACCCCTTCATCCCCAAGTTTCCTCTTGGCCAGGGTATTTTTATCAGAGCAACACAAGGAAAACCAGGACACACCACCATTTTGATTCTCTCAGTTCTAGAGATGGCAAGTGCCCTAAAATCACTTTGTCACTATTATCTTGCCTGCTTTTCCTGTCTTTAGATTCTTATTTCTTGACCATGTATCATTCCCATGGAGGATATTCCTTTTGAATTATTTGCACACAAGCAATTATTATGCATGAATTCCTCTTCAGCTCATTTACGTCCTCCTATGTTTTACATTTATTTTTGTCATGTGCATGTATCTGTATCTGTGTGTTTGGCACATCCATGCAGATGGCCATGGAAGCCAGGAGAAGCTGTCATACTCCTTGTGGTAGATCACAGGAGGTGGTGAGCTGCTTGGGATGGATACTGGAAACTGAACCTGGCTCCTCTGGAACAACAAAGAGCACTCTACTTAGCACCCAGAATTTCTTCAAGTTTATTAAGTTCTCCCAGGGATTTGGGGAGGCATGGAGGTAATCATCTCAATTCAGTTCATAGGAGTGGGGGGTAGGAGCTGGGAACCTAACCCCAGCCTTTGTGTTGGCTAGGCAAGAGCCCTGTCTCTAAGCTCTCTGTTCCGGGGCCTCTCATGTCATTTTAAATTATTTAAAAGCATCTTGGTTTTTGTTTTGTTTTGTTTTTTGTTTTTTTAAATTTTGGATTTGCAGGAAAGTTGAGAAGAAAATAGAGGCGGTCCCCATAAAGCCTTCACCTAGGCTTCATGGGGTTTAGACATTCATCCTTCTGATGCACTGCTAAAATGAATTAGAAGTACAAACAAAGCCAGCTTTAGTCTTTTATCAGTTACCTTTCGCATAGCAGTGGCTGTGCTATGAGCATTGGCTCATAGCAAATACATGAAAAGAAGCAATGCCCAGAAAGCACATCTCTCAACTCAGCACGTATGGAACACAGTCGTTCATGAAGAGAAAGGCATGGCAGCATGCCTACCTAGGCCCATCATGGGCTGCATGTGCAGCTGTGCCTCCTTACTTCCTCCTACTGTGGTTGAGCAGGAAACAGAGAGTGGGCCGAAAGTGAGACCGAGCTATAAAAATCTCAAGGCCTACACCCAGTAACCTACTTCCTCTAAAGACGCTTTATGGCCTGAACCAGTAAGCTCCAGGTTCAATGAGAAAACGAGTTGAGCAGTGTGATAGACCACATGCACATGTGTATGCACACAGACATAACATTTGTGACACACACACAAGCATACAATATTTTTAAAAAGATGTAGTCATGTCAGAAATAAATACTTTCAAATATTCCAGGAACCACCATATTTGTCCCCACAGCCTGCAAAGCTTGGATGTCCACCCATTCTTTCCTGAATCTGCTCACTCTGGTGGGTGCATATCACTGCTCTACTCTGCACTTTTCTGCTTCCAGAGCAGGCCATGTTTCTTCCCACAAACCTTCAGGTCACTCTGAATTCCTACTCCATGAGTTCTCTCTCACAGTGGGCTGTTCCTCTCTTCTTATTTATCTGTAAGATTCCTTTATATTCTGAAGACAAATCCACTATTGCTTTTATGTTGCAAATTTCTTCTCCCTGCTGTGGTTTGCCTTTTGACTTTTCTCTGGTATTCTATTTTATTTTTATTTTTTTGTCATACAAAATATTTTAAAGATTTTTTCTCACTATGGAAAGGTCTTTAATCCATTCAGAATATAATTTGTTATAAGGTGGGAATCTGAGATCTAACTTTATTTGCCTTTCATATCACTTTTACTCTATGTCATTGATTTTAAATTGTACTTTATGTTCCCACATTTCCCATCTCTGAAACTAGAATGCACATTAGTAGCCATACACTATCATATTTTTTTCTTGTGATCATCTGTAAAATAGCTTGAGTCTGGTAATTAGTAGAATCTTGGATTTAAGAAAGATAGAAATATTCTGGGTTAATCTTAATTTGTTTTTCGTTCTTGTTTTCCATATGTATGTGTGCATTTTTGTGAATGTGGGAATATGTGCATGTGCATGCTTGTGTGTGTATATGCACATGCACGCGCATGTGGAAGCCAGAGATTGGATTCTAGTGTTATCCTGGATCACTCTGCACCTCATTCATAGAGACAGACTCTGTTGTTGACCTTGAACCTCGCTGTTTGGGGTAGTTCAGCTACCTAGCTAGATATGGATCCTGTCTCTACATTACAGGTGAACCAACACACTCACTGATTTTTTTTTCCCATGTAGTTTCGGAGTATGAACTCTTGACCTCTTACTTGTTCAACAAACACATTACCTGATGCGCATCTACCTCTTCCTCACTGGTATTCACTGCAATGGACTTGTGCTGCTGAGCATTCCCCTAACCCTGATCCTAGGCATTATTACCCAGTGGGATGGATTAACACTGAGCACCATGGCCCCAGCCTAGCCCCAGTCTTTGGTACCCATTGGGATAGACTTTTACTTCTTTTATCCTGGTGGGTTTTGTTTGTTTGTTTGGTTGGTTGGTTGGTTTAGTGTGTTCCAGACTACAATCATTTTTGTCAACTATCAAAATGAGAGAGACTCATTTTTTACCTTTTCAAAGATTTTATTTTATAGTTTTTAATCTATAGCATGTGTAGCAGGTGGGTGGGGCATGTGTTACTGAGCATGCTGAAGTCAGAGGGTAACTTGTGCAAGTCAGTTCTCCCTTTCCACTGTGTGGGTCCCAGGAGCTGAGCTCAGGATATCATCCTTGGTAGAAAGTTCCTTCTCCTAAGGAGCCATTTGAAATTCTGTTTTAATCAATTAGGATTTTTATTTTTTCTATTGCTAGGGATTGAATTTCTGGCTTTGCACAAACTAGGCAAACACTTTATCTTTGTTTGTCATAGAATTAAAATGACTAACCAGGTGTAGTTAGTTGTATACTCATGTGAATCCATCAATCTGGAAGCTGAGGTAAGATTTTTAATTGAGACCAGTCTGGTATGTAGTGAGGTCCAGATGAGCTTGAAGGGAAAGAGAGAGACACTGTCTCGCACTAATTAACTAACTAACTAGCTAGCTAACTAGCTAACTAACTTACTAACTTACTAAATAACAGCATTGTTTTTGGGGGAATAGTTAATGGAGAAGTGAATAGTTTTTGGAGAAATTAATCATGGGTAAGAAATATGATTTGGTGTAATTTGGTGGCATAATTGCAGTCCCTTGTTCAAGGATGGGTCACAAGGAAGGGAGTGTAGGTGGTTACATTCTGAGGATCCTTCTTCCCCTCTCAGTCTCATCTTCACCCATGACATACTCCAGTTGTTCATGAAAGTGGTACTAAGAATTGAGGCCCCCATCTCTTGTGATGGTCATGCTGTGGCCCCGTGGTATCTTGAAATGGAAATGAGTCCAAGTCTCTACTCTGCTCCAGAGGCATTAGCTGTGCAGTATGACACAGGGAGCTGAGCCACTGCATGAGACATGTTCTGCCTGACTCCCAAGGCCTGCCCTGAGCAAGGAGGGAAAGAATGGAAGGTGCTGTTTCTCTTCACTTCCCACACCTTGTGGCGATTTCCACGTCCAGTTCTTATCAACTCTGCTCTTCTCCTCTCTCCTCTGCTTCTTTCTCCTATTTCTATACAATGGAGGAGAAGAAAAAAAAATTAAAGTAGTTATGAGCAGGTCACATCTCTACATAGCCTGTGCTTATAAGCAATGCCCACTCATTTGCACATTGTCTATGGTGCTTCCAGGATGTAAGTCAGCGTTAAGATGAAGCGGACTTGTGATTTATAAACTCTAAAAAGCTCCCTCTCTGGATGTTTATGGAAAACATACATCTTAGCAAATCCTTCGATTTGAAGAAGAGATTGTTGAGGAGCCAATGAGATGGCCTTGTGTAATGGACCATCTGACTCTGATCTCTAAGACCCCGTGGTGGCGGAAGAGAACTAACTCTGAAAGTTGACCTCTTACCTTCACATGTGCACATGTCATATGCACAACACAATTCTCTCTCTCTCTCTCTCTCTCTCTCTCTCTCTCTCTCTCTCTCTCTCTC
>NC_034601.1:4195680-4198658 GCF_900095145.1 Mus pahari | reverse complement strand
CTCCCCCTCCCCCTCTCCCTCTCCCTCTCTCTTTTCTAAAAAAAACGTAAAAAACAAAACAAAATAGAAAAGAGTTTTGGAGCCAAGTCCATGTGCTCACGCACTCTGACACTTCGACATGCTTTCTGGTTTGATTTTCTTCATTCTATCGGGATTATTTTTCTTGCCGAAGTGGTGGATGGTTCTACACAGATGTATGACTAAGAGAGAACAAGCACATACCCACAAGGAGAGACAGACCCTAGCAAATGCAATCACTTTCCCCTAATCTGAGACTGTCCTGGAGAAATTACCTGTGGAACAGGCCGTGGCTCACAGTAGAGCAGGAAGCATTTCAAGGGGCCTTGCTGGCAGAGCTAATTTCCTTCTCCTCCCCAAGCTCACTGCAGAGAGGAGGGAAACGAGGGCAATTGTGACATTCTAGTGGGAAGTCTGGAAAGACAGCTATGCTGCCAGGTGAAGTGGGACACTTATAAGGTTTGTGACAAAATTACTGGTTTTTGATAAGAATTCTCTCTTGGATCTGCCATGCCTGGTTCTCTTTCTCAGTTGCTCTTTCTACCTCAATATATCTTATTTCTATTTCTTCACCAGGGCTTTGTCAAATGACACTAACTTCTGTAAGACAAAGTCAGAAACGTGGAGGTTTTGGGGCTGTAGATCTTTCTGTCTGTTGTGAATTTTAACAGCTGATATGGGCAGTCCCCAGCATGGTGTGTGGGTAGAAATTCTGGAACAGGTGCTGTATGAATATACCAACACACTAAAATATTAGATCAGCAAATTGGAATGCAGATTCAGTTTTCAAAGAAGCTCGAAGAAGAAGCATTACATACTTGAGACACATGTCTTAGGTAAAGTCCATCCCTGAATAAGTATAGCAACTAGACCAATGAGCATCATTGGGTAAAGATGCTTGCTATCCAGACTGACAACTAGGATGGGACCATGTGATAGGAGGACAGAACTCCTGCAAGTTGTCCTGGATTACCACAGATATACTGGGGAATGTTCTCCTCCCGTAGACATACATAAAAGGAATAAGCACATTTAAAGCAATAGCCTCTGTAGTAGGTTAGTACTACAGACATTAAGCACATCCATGTCCCAATCCTTAGGACCTGTGATGAAAATGGTAAGATGATTTGCATTATCTGACCTTGCAGAAAGAAGGCTGGAGATCAGAGTAAGAGGGAGAGAGATATGGTAGAAGGTGTGTGTGTGTGTGTGTGTGTGTGTGTGTGCGCGTGTGTGTGACAGAGACAGAGAGAGACAGAGACAGAGAGACAGAGAAAGACAGGAGACAGAGAGACAGACAGTGTGTTAGAGTGTGTGTATGTGAGATGAAGTGTGTGAGAGAGTGTGTTGTGTGTGTGAATGTGCGTCTGTGTTGGGTGTGTGTGAATGTGTGTGTTGTGTGAGTGTGTGTGAGAGAGACAGAGACAGACAGAGGGAGGGAAAGAGGGAATACATGTGTTAAAATGATGTGTTCCTGTGCTGCTGTTTGGAGGATGAAGAGAAGCAAGGACATGAGCCAAGTTAGCCCCTGTAAGAAACAAAATAATGGATTGAAGGCTTTGTAAGGAGCATGGCCATGCGGGTGGTGCTTTTGTAGTCAATTGAAACACATTGCTCACTTCTGAATTCCAGATCTGTCAGATGGCGTGCCTGTACTGTTTTAAACTGCCAAACATCTGGTGATTTGTTACAGCAGCAGTGGGAAGCCCATACAACAGGTGAGGCAACGGCAAGCTTTGCCTCTCTCTGGTGCTGGGCTAAGTTCTGCACCTGTAGCATCTACTTTCCATGCACAGTCGCCTGATGCCTAAGGAGTCGTTAAGTCCACTTTATGCACAAAGGGAAATAGAGACTCATTAGGGAGCTGGGATTCCACCTGGGTCTGTCTGACTGCTGTGCTTATATTTTTGAATGTGAACACACATCTGAGCATGTGCATGTGCATTGTGTGCAGGTATATATATATGTACACACCTGCCTGTGGATACCAGAGGACAACATCAGCTGTCATTCCTCAGATAATAACCATTTCTCCTGAAAGAGAGGTCTCTCATTAGCCTCAGATGACCAAATAGTCAAGGTTGGCATACCATCTAGCTCTGAGAATGTCTTCCACTCTCCAATGCTAAGATTACTGGTGTGAGACACCATGCCTAGCTCTTTTACATGGTTCTGGGGATTCGAACCCATGCTTGTAATATAAATGTCCTGCCAGCTGAGCTGCTCCCTAGCTCTGGAGTCCATGTCTTCACAAGGCTGTGCTGGAATAGTATGCCTCTGTCCTAACTGGCCTGCTCAAGCTTTGCTATTTACCAAGGGGTGTTAGCCTAGTATTTCCTTATTAGCCATGGACTCATGGCATAGTGGAAGGACTGCAGATGTGGATGGTGGATACTCAGATATTATCGCTAACCAAGTCACCTTTCACTGGTTGTTTTTATAGCTGTGTCTCCAGCCACTTTATGTGCCTGAGCAGAAGGGGTGGAGAAAGCAATGTATAGTCACTCAGGCTCCTTTCTTAGACATCCCCATGGTATTTTTTGTCCCCATAAGACATGTGCTGAACAGAAGTCTCTACCTCCAAGCCCCCATGCATTGAACACAGACCTTTCATTGGAAAATGATTTAAAATTTTCAACAGTGCAGATACTGATAACTGGAGAGAGTGCTGATACTGACTGTGGGATGCTTATCCCTAAGTAGGATCAGCTCCAAGGCTCCGGGAACACTGTGGGAGAGAGGACAGGAAGAATATAGGATGTAAGGATAGCTGTGAGATTCTGGCTCCTGGACATGATATGGCCAGTGCATTCATGAGCTCACTACAGCTATGACCACCTACACGAGACCACACAGAAGCCAGCAAGATAAGCCAGCATTGCAATACCAGTGCTACTTGAACTGTGTAGGTTAAAGCACACACACACACAAACACACACACACACACACACACACACACA
>NC_034601.1:4194334-4195660 GCF_900095145.1 Mus pahari | reverse complement strand
ACACACACACACACACACACACAGAGAGAGAGAGAGAGAGAGAGAGAGAGAGAGAGAGAGAGAGAGAGAGAGAGAGGTAGATAGATGGGGGAGACAAGAACACACACAAGCACACACACAGACACACAGGAACATGAAAACACACACATATATGCATACTCACATACACACATGCAGAGAGATGAACACACATACATGCATATATACACACATGAACACACACAGCAAGAAAATAAAGAAGGGAGAGTGACATGTCGAGGGGAATATCTGGAGGCTTCAGTGAAAGGCAGGAGTTGGTGTGGATATAATGAAGATACACTGTATATATGTATGAAATTGTCAAAGAATAAATAAAAGTTATTCTAAAATTTTTAGCTACAAGGCAAAGCATGGCCAGAAACCTTCACAAATAAACTCATGACTCTGAAAACTTGGTATCTCACAGAAATATATTTATCTTGTTAGTGTTGTGGGAGAACATTTGCATAGCAGAAAAGAGAGCGTTTAACTGGGTTTCCTTATCTGGCCTTCTGACTGTAGAGAGAGAGAGGGGAAAAAAAATTCCCCTGAAGGTGTATCTCTCTGCGGAATCTGGTGCTTAAAGGAAATGTCATCAGGGCTATGATGAAAATTGAATTTTTCCAATGCCTGAGGATGACTTTCTTTAACTAACTTAGCACACTCCTGGCCCTTAAATGGATGCAGACATTCCAGCCTGCTTTGAATCTCCTGTTCTTGCCCAGCTTTCAGTCTGTTTCATAAGCTTCTCTTCTGCCCTTCCCTCCTCTGTTCCCTCTGCTCTTCACTGTTCCATACTCCTGACTTTCTTCTGTGTCTTTCCCCTCTTTTTGTGAATTGAAAAGTCCCCAATCCTTTTCCCGTTTCTGGTAGCTTGGGGCAAAAGTCTCAGCACCCAGGGAACCAGGAGCCCCCATTTTCTCACTGATGGTGTGGATCTGGGAACCAGGAGCCCCCATTTTCTCACTGATGGTGTGGATCTGCATCTAATTCTGATCTCTGGATTTTTACAGACTTGTAGGGAGACAGACACCTGCCATCTGCATAAAGTCAGGTGGAAAAATGGAAAGGTGGACAGTTTAATTTAACCGCAGGTGACCTCAGCCTCCTCTGAAACTCATTGCCATGCCCACTTCCATAGCCAGCTCTGACCATACTCTGGGATGCCAGTTCTTCCTAGAAATGAATATTTGATGGCATTTTAGACAGATTCGGTTCCACTATGGAATCTTGATGGTCTCCTATGCTCCACACAGAACCCTGGGACCACTTGACTCCTACTAGACTCCTCCTCCTCCTCCTCCTCCT
>NC_034601.1:4165811-4193421 GCF_900095145.1 Mus pahari | reverse complement strand
GGCCTCTTGTGCGGCTATGCCAGTGCCTGGCAAACACAGAAGTGGATGCTCACAGTCAGCTAGTAGAATCTTCTTAGCACTGAGATAGGAAATGTGAATGGGATAGGGTTTATGTCACCTGATGAGGAGGTAATAAAAATCTATACAGACTTTTTGTCAGTCAGTAAGACTCACATACAGAGACACTGCAGAGTCAGATAATCTCCTCTGGCAAGTTGGAACTGAGGTTCCTATGTAGAGAACCTGGAAGCTCTACATAGTACGTAATTGTAAAGGGGACTAAAGAAACAGGAAGCACACATTTGCACAGGTTCCTGATATAAAAGATATTATTCTCCAGTGAATAATGTGATGACTTATTTTCATTATAGTCCAAATCGTGACATATTATATGTGTGCATGCATGTGTGTATGTGTGTGTGTGTGTGTGTGTGTGTGTGTGTGTGTATCATAGGTCAATGTTGGTATCTTCCTCAATTGCTCTTCACATTAATTTTGAGACAGGGTCTGTCATTGAAGCTAGAGCTCACAGATTGGCTAGGCTGTCTGGCCAGAGAGTCCCAGGGATCCTCTTGTCTCTGCTTCCCCAATGCTGGTATTGCTTGTGTGTGCCACCATTTCTGAACTGCTATGTGGATCCCAAGTCAGAAACTCGGGTCATCATGCTTATATGGCAAGCTCTTTGTAGACTGAGCCATCCCCAGCTAGGACACTACGAGGCTAGTGCAGAGATCAACTGTACATCTTGGTACTATTTTGTTCATGTGACCACTGGTGTAACTTCGGTTAAAAACAATACAGAAACCATTCCTAGTTACCCAGGTAAGCATTCTCACAAACTTCTCTGCTCACCAGTCACATTCCCTGTCCCCACAAAGGATAACAGTTTTCTGATTTCTGTCACTCTACATCAATGCTACCTGCTCATGACTCACCTAAAGAAAATCTTGCAATGTGTACTTTTGGCTGTCTGTTCCAGAATAGCAAGACATGAGATGCTTTCAATAATATCCGGCAATCTGAGATAAAAATAATTAGCATAACAATCTGGAGTCCTCTTGAGAGCAAAAGGCACAGAATTGACATCTGTATGCACAGCTGGCATAGAAGAATGTTCTAGAATCAGGATGAATGCTCATACCTCTAGAGAGTTGAAAACTTAACTATGGGCTGGAGAGAAGGCTAACTTGGTAAAGTACTTGCTTTGAGAGCCTGAGATCAGCTCCCTAGGCAGAAAGTGAGGCATGGTGGCATTCACTGTAAACCCAGCTCTGGAGAGATGAGAGGCAGAGGAGGGCTGATCTGGGAACTCAGTTAACAGTGAGAAGTTACATGAGTGGCTACATGCACGCACGTGTGCAATTGAAATCTGTTAGCCCTATAGAACTTTTACCTTAATACGAAGTGTCTTGGCTGGGATTGTGTCAGTCGGTCAAGTGTTTGCTACACAAGCATGAGGATCTGAGTTTCAACACACAGGATCCACGTAACAGCTGAGGTTGTCTTCTCGTCTACACACATGCACACACATGTTTACCCATACATACATACATACACACACACACACACACACACACACACTAAAGCACAACCATACAGATGCACAGTGTGTAAGAAACCCATTTTATAAAGCCAGGTTTTGTTCGTTAATGGACATCTTGAGCTGCCTGTCCATTGAAGGTCACCTGGCTTTTCAGAAATTCTGCCTTCCTGGTGATTCATCTATTCACCAGGGAGCAGCAGAGACCAGAGCAGGCATGAATAAGAGACCCTTCCTAGGCCTTTGAAATATCTTGGGGGGCACTCCCTTCCATTCAGGCTGCCTCCTCTCCTTCAAACGCCCACAGAATTAATCCAGTGCAAGAAGCACTCAGCTCGCGCACATCTTCCGCAAGCCTCCGCGCCCCACCTGCTTCCACGCCCCTAGCAGACTTCAGGAATCATTAACGTTTGATGATCTTGTGTTTCCAGATCTCAATCTCTTGTACTTTGAAATTGAAATTCCTGAGTCTGCGAGGGACCGTGTGCTGACAGCTGACGTATTGAACTTTCTCTGGTTTTCACAGCTCAGAAAGTCAATCTATCCTCTCCGCTTCTCCCAGCACAGGGGCTGCTCAAAAGCTCCGACCCAGTTGACGCTTGTGAAACTGAGAGCCGTGTCCATTTCCCATCTTTTCCCTGTGTCAGGGACTAAGATGACATTAACTTACGCACTAATTAACAAGTACCAGGCGTGTGAAATGCCATGCAGGACAGCACATGCCTGCTCTCTGCTTCCAAGAGGGGTGGCATGGGTATAATTCATTCACCTCAAACACGGTTTCCAAATTGCAGATGCTCACGGCTCTCCAGAGCAATGCCCTGCGCAACCGGGGCTGCTCTGCCCGCCTTCTCCCTCTCTGTGTCCAGCATTTCAATCTGTAACAGGATCCAGGTACCTTCTGGTTTGAGCTGAGCATTAAAGAAAAGCATTCAGGGCTGCAGCATAGTGCCTGCTTCTTAGTAACATTAGAACATAGCCTAGTAGCTGCCATTGGGATACTGGGGACATCCTTTCTAGTTTACTGATAGATATCAGTCCCTTTCTTCCTTGCCCTGTTCTATCAATACTGCTTCTGTGTGCCCAGGTAGTTGTGCATGTGAGATTGTGTGGGTGTGTGTGCATGCATGTAGATTCCAGAGTTAAAGTTTCATTGTTTATGTACTTTTCATATCATCATCATCATCATCATCATCATCATCATCATCATCATCATCGCCACTATTTTTAGATAAGGTCTCCTCCTCCTCCTCCTCTTCCTCCTCCTCCTCCTCCTTCCTATTTTACACAGTATCTCTCACTGACCTGAACTTATTTGTCTGGCCACTGAGTCCCTAGGGGCATACCTGTTCTGTCCCCCAGCACTGGGAATAAGAATGCACCACTATACTTGACCTTTTAATGTAGGTATTGCAGATCAAACCAGGTTTGCACGCTTGTAACGCCAGCACCAAATATGCTCTGCTCCAATTATTACTTTACTAGTTCAACTCTGTCAAGTCCCTTTCTCTGTAAGACCCCTTCCATGAAAGAGTCTGGTTAGAGACATCAACCTGTATTACAAACAAGTCTAAATACACTAACAATGCAAATTGGTCTCCTTTTGTGTAGTGTTCTATACCTGATAAATAAAAGGAAACCTGAATTATGAACGCATATAGAAAGATCTTCAGTATGAGTATATATTCTAACATTTGATTTCTATTGTAGATGTTTTCTTGTGATAAGCTTGTTGTGGTGGTTTGAATATATCTGGCCCAGGGAGTGGCACTATTTGGAGGTGTGGCCTTGTCGGAAGAAGTGTGTCACTGTGGGAATGGGCTTTAAGACCCTCCTTCTAGCTGCCAGTCTTCTATTTCCTTTTGGAACAAGATGCTCAACTCTCAGCTCCACCTGCACCATGCCTGCCTGGATGTTGCTCTGTTCCCACCTTGATGATAATGGACTGAAACCCTAAACCTGTAACCCAGCTAAATGTTGTTCCTATAAGAGTTGCCCTGGTCATAGTGTCTGATCATAGCAGTAAAACCCTAACTAAGACACTTGTTAAAAAAAATTAAATAAGATTTAATTAAATATTATATCACTTACTTTTCTATTGTTGTGTTAAAAATATCATAACCAGGCAACTTACAGAAGAAAGAGTTTATCTGGTATTATGTTTCCAGAGGTCCCTTAAGGACAGGGACAGCATAGCAGCAGGTAGCAGACATGGTGGCTGGAACTGAAGCTAAGAGCTGAGACCTCGCATCTCAAACCACAAGGAGGAAGCAGGGAGATCAAACCTGGAAACCAAAAAGCCCACTCAGTGACATACTTCCTCCAGTAAGGCTGCACCTCCCAAGCATAGTCAAATACCACTATCAAATGGGGTGATGTTCAAATGCCTGAGGGTATGGGAGACGCCTCATTCAAACCACCACCGATACATTTAAAGAAAAAAAAAAAAAAACAACAGACAGGAAACACTCATAGCTTTTTGCTTTGTTTTGTGTTTTAGAGAAAGTGGGGTGGTCCACCTTCAAGACTGCAATTTTATAGGTATCCACTTCAACCCTGCTATTATGGATCTTCTATTTTGCTTCACGAGTTTCTCTCCCTGACATGGGACACAGTGGACAGAGACAGACAGTTTTGCTGAGAAAGCCAGCAATGGAGACCTTTCCTACATACTTAGCCACTACAGTTTCACCTGACCATGGGCAGAGTCCCCCTAAAACGTCTGTTCCTAGGATGGAATCAGTGTTCCTGGCCGCTTTGCTTGAGAGCTACATGTGGGTGCCTCTGTCCTTTCCTTCATGCTCAGCTCCTGTTGGTGAACAGGCCCATCGTGTTTGCTGGATACATTTGTCTTGGCTTTCAACATAAAATCCATGCTGACTTAGTACTGCTTCTCCCTGTGCCTGGTTTCCAGGTCTGAGGTACAGTGATCATTCTCAGCATTCTCTTCATCAGTCTTGCACTGGGTCTTCTGCTTTCTCACACTCTTCCTCGTTCATTTCCCCTTCCTGCCTACTTCCTCTCTCCTCTTCCTTCTCATTTGTGTCAGGGTCTCATGATGTGTAGCTCAGGTCCGTTTTGAACCGTGGATCCACTTACAGCACTGAGATCCCGGGTATACAGCCTCCCACACATCCAACTCTTGATTTACAACCCCGTTTTGTGAAAACTCATCTCGGGGTAGTTTTCTCAGTAAGGGTGCATAGAAGGTTTTGTTTTGAGTAGCTTTTGCTATTGTTAAATATTACATTTCTGATTTAAAAGAATCTTTGTTAAAATGTCATTCGCTGGTTAGAGATAGAAAGCTAAGCTTTAAGTCATTTTATTTTTCTTAAAATGTTGACATGGATCTTCAAGTTTCCCCCCCTTGAAGATGCTAATGCAACCCTGTCCCCTGGTACACCACATGGCTCCACGCTGCTCAGTGTCCACTGTTAGCTCTCGCTCATGGTGTTTTTTCACTGCCTGTGACTTGGATGCTCTGGACTGTCACAGTGGGACCCCTGGGCAGGATCCTGCCTCTCCTCTTTCTTTGCTCCTTCCTCGTTCCCCCTTTCCTTTCTTTCATTTCTCAGCTTACAATGGACACACAATACCAAACATGGCTTTCAATTCTAGAACGGACAGTTTATTATTTTTGGATAATTTCTTCTCATTTCACTTTTCTTTGTTTTGAAACATGTTATTTTGATATTTCTGTCTTTGAATATATGTAAGCTTTTAATATATCTGTCATTTTGCTTTATATACTGAGAATTTAAGTTTTCCTTTTTAAGTGCTTGTGAGTTCTATAAAATTTTGATATAGCCAAATACCTTGAGCTTTTTTTTTCTTTAATTTTGCCTGTTTTTTCTTCTCAACTCTTGGAAATGATTTATTTGTAATTTTTTTCTCCCTAAAAAGTTTTTCTTCTATCTCTGTCTTTTAAAGGTTTTATTCTTTCATATTAAAGATTCCCTTCTCTTGTCCTTGAAGGTAGCTTATGAATTTAATTGAAAAGATACTCGTTCTTGAGAGTCCTGAATGTTCTGAATGGAAGTCTATTTCATTCCAAAGAGGGGTAAACCTCTGGAGGAAGGGAGGGGAAGCTTTGAGATTCTTTCTTCTAGTCTTAGCGTGGAGGCTTCACTCATGAGTTTACCGCAGCTATGGCTATCAACAAAAGACCAGGTCAGACAAAGATCTGTGCAGAGATGCAGTATATCTTTCCAGGACCCACCCCTAACTAGGAGCTAGTGGCAATGGATGGCTGCTCAGGAGGGAGAATCAGTCCTTATCGAGAATGTGGCCACTAGCAGATTTCCCTGGCTCCAGTGAGGGTCCACACCTATGAATGGATGGGCAGTAATAATTGGACTCAATGAGTTAGTAAACAAAAGCATGCAGTCAGGAGCAGGCTTGGAAAATGAAATTAGAGGTACAGACGATCATATTTTACATGTATTTTTTACATGTATGCATGTATGTATTTATACATGTATGAAATTCTCAAAAGTAAAGAGCAGTTGGAAACTGAACCTCATCTCCCAAGCTATCCTTCAGTCAAGACACAAAAGTCTTCCATATTTAATACAATGAGTAATCCCCACCCTTCCTTGCCTCATTGGTGTGAGTCTGCTCTGGCTCTCAAGCCCCTGTTTGTTGAGAAAGGAATAAGGACTTTCTGAACACACTGCAGAGACAGACTAAGCTGCCACTTTTATGGTGTTTTGTGGCATTTATTCCTCTACAAGAATAATCTGGGACAAACAAGGCAAAAAGGGTAATATGGAATATCCCTCTGCATCTATAGTGCCTGAGCACAATGTCTATCTCCACCAGGGTAAGACCAGAGCAGAAACTTCTGTGTGCTTTAAAATAAAATTATAAAAGCAAACCTGTTGTTAGAACTGCAGAAGGGCGGGGTTGGGGGGAAAGTAACATCATGAAGTTGTAAAGAAGAAAGCAAATGTCTTTGGAGTATGGGTGGATTGGGGATAATGTGGGTAAAGCTGACTCTCAGTGCTTCTCATATGGCCAGGAGCATCTTGCTGGGTTTAAAACTCTAGGCCAGCTCAGGTAACTTCTTGTCACGTGTGTGTTCTCACCTGTCATTGTATTTGTTTCACAGCTAATCTGTGAGAACCTTGAGGTCAAAGGCCACAAGCCATTCTGCTGTATCTTAGCGCTCAACACGAGGCTGTGATTCACCTTCGATTCTTAAGTGAGAGCGCCTCATTCATCAATGTTCTCCACTCTCTGCTTTCATCAGAAGGCCAGAACCACTGGGTTAAAATGAAATCCACATTTCTAGGCTTGAATCCAAATCTATTAAGTCAGACTCTCTGGTTCTGAGACAGATTTGCAGACAAGCTTACTGTTGGTGTTTGTGCATCCGGCCCTCTGTTGATCTGTGTTCCGGGAGGCAGAAGCATCCTTTACACATCCTCTTCTCCAGTGTCCTGTGGATGCTAACTGTGACAGGACCCTGTGGGAAGACCCTATCTTCTAACAGTCCCACTGGGCCCTCTCTGTCAAGATCTGTGGGAAATAGGTGTCTGTGACATTGGGATGCCAGCAAGGATGTGTTTGTTTCTCTCTCTCTCTCTCTCTCTCTCTCTCTCTCTCTCTCTCTCTCTCTCTCTCTCTTTCTTTCTTTCTTTCTTTCTTTCCAGACTGTGGATAGGAAACTCTCTGGGTGTGCTTCGGTATTCTTCCCAGAAAGTCACATTCTTTCTGAGATATTTACAATGGCAGAGGTAATAGGTTATTGATGAACAAATCAGTGGGGATGGCCCCTGGTGAATTAGCTGCTGGCCACTGGCCTGCCTGGGATAAGGAACAATTGCTAACTCAGCAGCAGCTGAGGAAGGTCTAAATCACACCCATCACTTCCTAGCAAAGCCAGTAATCTCTGTTAAAGGCGCCACTGCTGACAATTCCTCATCTGGGGAAGCAACTTATTTAATTTATAGTTAATTGAAGGTTCAGAGGCCTGGAGTCAGATAGATGAGGTTCTCAATCCTAACTCCTCCTCTCTTTCCTCACTGTGTTATAAAACAATGCACTGAAAATCTCCAAGTTCCAGCTTCCTGGCTTATGAAATAATAATCCTGCTAATCAGCATTGCAGGATTTTTCTAAAAACGGTGATCCCTAGCATTTGAAAAACACTTTCCTTTTCGGTAAATTCTCACAATGACCCAATCATGTATAAATCTGTAGTCATGAATATTCAGATACACAACACATTAATTTTTGTTCTAAATATTACTGGATTCAAAGGGTTTGTTTCTTTGTATGAATGTGTTTATATGTGTGTTGTGTGTGCACATATGTGTACAGGTGAGAGCCATAAGTTGACGTCAAGTGTCTTTCTTAGTTATTCCCCATGCTGTTTTTTAAGTTTCTCACCAAAATTGGAGCTCAAGACCAAGACTAACAAGTCCCAGGAATTCTCTTGCCTCTGCTTCTACAATGGCAAGATTCCAGGCATATGTTAAACACTGTGCTTTCTTAAAACATGAGATCTAAAGAATGGAGTCCAGGTCCCATTCTTGTGTGGGCATCACCTCACTCATCACCCCAAACCAAGGAGTTAATTTTTCATACAAAAAGCTCTCTCTGATCTTGAGCACACACATACTACATAGATGAGGCTACAAATAATCAAGAGGCTACAAATAATCACCTGCCCAAGACTATGTGGCCTATAGAAGCCCAGCTCATTGGCTTTCTACATTATAATAAAATCTAAGCTGCACGGATCAGCCGTGAAGAACTTAATTGATCTGGTTCTGTCACTCCATCACTTTACACTTGAAATGTTTCACAGATACCTCAGGTTTTCATTCTTTCCTGCTATTTTTAGTTTATGAATGTTACTTGCTTTGACCAACAGAATGATGACATTATACTTCTTAGCCCAAATTACATGGAACTTGGCATTCTTTGTGCTTTTGGTATTGCTTTGGCAGCACAAGTAGACTAGCTTTAACCCAGAATGGATTCAAATCTTACCACATGTGTATACACACACACACACACACACACACACACACACACACACAGAGAGAGAGAGAGAGAGAGAGAGAGAGAGAGAGAGAGAGAGAGAACAGTGTCCTTTGCCATTATGTGTGTCTTGTTTGTTTTACGGCATGTTAGTACCAGCTGAGCTGATACACTAACTTCATCTTGTGGTACTTCTTCCCCACTCAGTGCATCATACTTATATTTATCTTTACTTTATCTTTCCAAGAAGCCAAGCTATTTCTCTCTTTAGGACATTTCTTTGTCTGGAACATGCCCTTCTTTCTGTATGGGTCTTAATTTGTTATCTTTATTTTATTTTGATACAAAATCTCATGTAGTCTAGGCTAGTCTTGGATGTTCTATGTAACTGAGGATAAGCTGGAATTTTCTGATCCCCAGCCTTCCACCTTTTGAGCTCTGAAATACCAGGCAGATGCCATTCATGTCTTGTGGGTTGAGGATCAAATTCAAGACCCCATGGACGCCAAGCAAGCACTCCGGCAACTGAAGAGCATCCTCAGCATCTTTTCTCACTTTCCAAGTTTCATCTTAGACATACCTCAGAGGTAGGCTTGCACTGGGACAGTCTCCATAGTCTCAATTATACTGTCCTGTTCTTTTCTAAATCATAGCTTTATTATAACTTGTAACCACATGATAATTCTTTAGCTTGATAATGTCCACCTTTCAGGATTATTGGCTGCATGTTTTATTCACTATTTTATTCACCCAGCACAGAGCCTGATGCTGCAGGCTCTCAGTTCATATTTGGTTAGCAAGAGCACACGTGAATGAATAAATTGGCAGAACCACTATTTCAACCCTCAGCTCTTCCTTCTCTTTCTTCCATGCCACAATTATGGCTTTATTTGGAGGTTTAGAGCTTATCAGTCTTAGAGTACCCTATCTAAAGTACACAATTCACTGATAATGTTTCGTCTGTTTAGCTGGCATCTTTTTTTTTTTTTTTAATCAGTTTACACTCAAGCGAACAGCTTAACACTTTCAGGGATTAGCCACTGACAGTCAGCAGAGAGAAGACGTGAGGAAATAGCTCAGGTTAACTGAAAATGCTGGGAGATGAAAGCTTTGGGAAAAATAAAAGAGAATTCAAAACCTTGGAAGGGACAGACATTTCCTGGGTTCGGCTGTCACTCAGCTCTACATGGGGGAAGTTTTGGCTCTTACCAGCTGTTGCTGCAGAAGCTGATCTCTTGGGAAATATGGGTTAATTGGGGGTGGGGCATACATGTAGATCAGGGAATGAATGATTCCCATCTTCATGAAGAAATTATTCTCAACTCAGAGATGTGCAGGTGCTATCCAAGGTACTGAACCAGAGTGTCCCTTCTGCATGAATATCTACCAAGACTGAAGTTCTGGGGACTAAGCAGTCTACAATTTCATTGTATTATACTAAAATAGAGACAGAGAAGGCAAACATCCACATGGCTAATACAAAATCCACAGCAAACTTCCTATGTAACACCAAGAACCTTGGTACAGTATGGGGCAGCATGCTGGGTAGAGAGTGGCAGAGAGACCATTGACAAAAATAATCCAAAACCAAACCAAACCAAATCAAACCAAACCAAACCAAACCAAACCAAACCAAAACCAAATCAAAACAAAACAAATCAAAACAAAAAACAAAAACAAAAACAAAACAAAAACAAAACAAAACCAAAATAAACAAACAAACAAACAAACAAAAAACAACTGATTTTCTGCAGTAGATCTGGGGGAACATAGAGCAAGAACAAATTATCTGGAGGTTTTAAAGTTTGAATGGTTTACCCAGACTGAAAGAGTTGGAGATGGAGAAACCAAAGCACAGAATGAGTGCCACTTAAAACTCTGGCTAGGAAACATTGTCTGAGGTGAGCTCAACTTCTAGAGAGGAAATGTCTGTGACAATCCCACAACTATTATCTCCAATGTATGTCCCCTAAAGCAGTTTCTGTGCTGAAAAAATTATGGAAACATTCCATGCATTCCCTTTCATTACAGAATCATGTGCTTGTTTGCATATTAAAAAGAGCTAAAAAGAATTTCTTAAATCATTTTTGTCCTGTATTCTAACCACTGTCTACTACAAGAAGAAAATGGCACAGTGATTAGCCCTAAATGGGATATCTATATTGCACTCTCTCCTTACATGGCAGGTGACAGGCAAAGAGGACCTCTGTGAAATGGGGTCTTCTAGGACCATTTATTTCATGAACAGACAATCCTGTGGTTGCCTGCATAAGATCAAATCTGTCAAAATTCCATTAAGGAATGAGGGGGGGGAGCTGAAACCCCATCCTTAGTTGAGGAAAAGTTGATGGCTGCAGGAAGAGGAAGGGTCCGTTTCTTCAGGGTGTGCCTAAGATCCAGGAGATGGGCTTATGCTTATGTGCACACATGCAGAACCACTTTGACTCAGTGAGCCATAAAACAAAAACAAAAGAAAGGAAATTAAGTTGGAAGGAAGATGTAGTAGGAGGAGTTGGGAGGGAAGTAAAAGATGGATATGATCAAAATACATTACAGATATGTTTGAAATTCTTAAATAAATAAAAATATGTTTTAAATGTTTCTTCCACAAGACTTTGAGCTCTGTGTAATGGAGCTGCATCTGTTTCAGTCAGGGTGGAGCCTCTCAAGGGACAGTTATGGTAGACTCCTATCTACAAGCATAACAGAATAAGATTAATAATATCAAGTATTGGTTCTTGCCTTTGGGATGAATCTCAAGTTGGGCTACTTATTGGTTGGTTATTCCCTCAGTCTCTGATCCCTTCTCCTTGCACTTCTTGTAGGCAGTGCACTGGCTGGCTTTGTGTCAACTTGACACAGCTGGAGTTATCACAGAGAAAGGAGCTTCAGTTGGGGAAATGCCTCCATGAGATCCAGCTGTAAGGCATTTCCTCAATTAGTGATCAAGGGGGAAAGGCCCCTTGTGGGTGGGACCATCTCTGGGCTGGTAGTCTTGAGTTCTATAAGAGAGCAGACTAAGCAAGCCAGGGGAAGCAAGCCAGTAAAGAACATCCCTCCATGGCCTCTGCATCAGCTCCTGCTTCCTGACCCGCTTGAGTTCCAGTCCTGACTTCTTTCAGTGATGAACAGCAATGTGGAAAATATAAGCTGAATAAACCCTTTTCTCCCCAACTTGCTTCATGTTCATGATGTTTGTGCAGGAATAGAGACCCTGACTATGACAGCAGGACATACTTTGGGTTGAAGGTTTTATAGGTGTGTTGCTGTCCTTATCCCTCCCCTGGGAGTCTGCCTGGCCATAGGAGGTGGCCACTTCAGACTCCAAATCTCCACTATAGTGGAGTCTCAGCTATACTCACCCTTATAGATTCCCTGGAGCCTCCCTCAACCCAAGTCTCTGGTGCAGCTGGAAGCCCTCTGCCAATTTACTTTCAACCTAAGGGAGGGATTGAGGGACTGGGAGAAGATAGGGACTATACAAAAAGGCCAACAGAGTCAACTCACCTGGACACTTGGGGGACTTCCAGAGACTGAACCACCACACAAAGAGTATACATAAGTTGGACCTATGGACACCCCCCACACACACACACACAAATGGTGAGAGTCGTCAACAGAGAACAGTCCAGATTACTTTGCATAGTTGATTTTCAAAAACATCAGAAAGCCACAGAACATGTAATGTGGCATTTAATGTTATTTATTCACTTGTTGTTGAGACAAGTCTTCTCCTGACAGCATTTTCTTTCTTGGATTCAAAGAAGAAGTTGAGCCTCAGTGGAGTTGCTCCAGTTGTGGTGAGGGAGCCACTAGGCAAGAATTATCTCATTTCATCTACAGACAAAATACTGTCCAGAAAAAAAAAGGACACACTATGCGGACTAGTCGGCTGATAATCTCTGCCAAGACAAGGTAATCAGCCCTGCAAAATTCTGCTTTACATAGGTCTGTCAGATGATCCTGGGACAGAAGGCTGAAGACTGATGTGCCAATGTTTTGAAGTATGGGGACTGTCCAGGTGGTCAGCACTCTCTGTTAAATTGGATATGTTTTGGAAGCTATATTTTGTGCTTCTCATATTTTCAATTAATACTAGTCATTCTTGAATTTCTGATGGGTTTGAAGACTGGTAGTCTCATAGCCAACCCAAGCTGTTTTAGCATTGAGAAAGATGATATAGATTTGAGAAGATGGTTTTCAGATGGCATAGAATCTAAAGACAGGACACGAGTCAGGTGTAGAATGATAAGCCTTTTAATTTAGGATAGATGACAATGTTCTATCTTAATGACAAAACTGATGGACTGGGTGTTAGGTTTATTTATACCTTATACATTACAAAATGGTAATATTTGTGCTCTATAGTGAGAGAAAGGTTTTGTTTTTTATTAGAACAGAAAGGGGAAGTGTTGTGGATGGCTCTGTGCTACTTGTATTTTTACGTTAATGCTGCTCTCCTGGGAGAGGTTGTCTGGAATGAGGAATGAGTGTACTCCAGTGGCTTCTTGTGAACCAATTCCCTCATGAATAAAGCAGCCAATCACTGGGTGAATAGGCGGGACTTCCAGGTTGGACAGAGAAAGAGAGGAAGCAGAAGAGAGTTAGGGCCTTTTTGAACAGGGGTAGCATATGAGTAAGATGTAGCTGCTAGAGTTTCCAAGTATCATGACAGATCCATGAGGATTTGCCACTGGAGGAATCAGATTTTAATACGGCTTACAAGATTAGGTTTTAGTTGTTGTGCCCAGAGATTGAGTTACCATTGTTTCTGAACTAAGTTTGTGTTATGTTTTCCTTCATGTGGCAGCTCGTCTGGATTCAGGAGAGAAAGATAAGGTGGCAAAGCATGAATTTGCTTGAAGTGTACCACAAAGGCCATGGGGAATTTGAAGCACAGTGTTGGCATGGTAACTACTCTCCAGTGGGAACCTATTGAGCTGGATGGAAAGATTGTGGAATTCTGCGTCAGAGTCTCTGTGAGATCAAAACAGGTCAGCCATTGCCCGCCAGTGCGTGGCTGGCCAGGCTGCTGGGGCAGAGAGTTGCCAGCACACGCAAGGGGACAGTTTGTTTTTTAATATTGCCAACAACAGCTTACTGCCTTGCCTCATGGCTTGCTCAACCTGCTTTCTAATACAGCTCAGGACCACTTGCCCAGTGGTGGCAATGCACACAGTGAGGTGGGTCATCCCATATCAAACACCGATGGAGAAAATGTTCCACATATATGCTCATAGATCAATCTGATGTAGGCAATTCCTCCACTGAGATTTCCTCTTCCTGAGAATCTAGCTTGTATCAGTTTGACATAAGCTCATCATCATAACATGGAGCTAAAGAGAAAAGGAGTTAGTTAAGAGTATAGGTGGTCCAAGGGCTCTGTCCTAGAGAGAGAAGAATGAGGTGGCATTTCATAGCAGGAACATGTCTAGGAACAAACTGACATATATGGAGAGAGAACATGGAGTGGGACAAATTGTGATTATTGTATCAGTCCCCTCACCCCAACTAGTGAACAGTCACACAAGAATTACCTTTGGGAGCTGCACATCTCACATCACCTTCTACCTCTTCCTTTCAGGGTAGAGGATTGAGTGTTTATATATGTACACTTGTGTATCACTCATCATCCACACCATAATGACCATGAATAAGGGGAGGTGAGAATCATGAGAGATGTGAAGAGCTGATGATGGTGTGTGATTAAGCGTCTGAGTTTTGAATGAAGTGTTGTACTGCTTTTCCACTTAGCCCTTCTGTAACCTCAGGAGGCTGTGCAAAATCTTATGTAAAGAACCTTTGTTTTCTTCCTTGATTTTATATAGGTATCATAATAGTACAGCCCAGAGAGTTATGATAATATTAAACATGTGAAGAATTGAGCATCTGCCAGTGGTGCTGGCTTCCTTTTCTGAACCATTGCAGACTCTTATGACCATTCCACATAGCTTCTGGAGAGACAGCAAACAGCAGACCAAGGATGCCACTGTAGACCAGAGTTCTAGTTTTCTGATATTTAGTATGGGTTTTTACATTTTCCACTTCTCCTATGGAATCTGGGTTATTGATTTGAAAAACTAAAAGGTTAAATTAAGAGCAAAATGATTGTGCCTTTTCATGCCTGTTCTGAATTGTTGGCTGTAGACCTCTGTACTCATTATGAAAGATCATTTGTGGTGTGAGGAGGCAGTTCTCAGGGTTTCCTGAGATCTAGTAAGCTTTTAGCTTCTCTGCTCTGCATTCAGTGACACCACATGGCAACTCATTGTCAGCCATGATGAGACATTTGTCGTGCAGGTATCTGTGGATGCTGTAACCCAGGACTTCCCCTTGTCTCTAACATGAGAGGATTGCCACACATCTCCTCAGTCACAAACCAATATCCATAGGAAAGAAAGAGGAGGTCATGCATGCTGAGTGAAGTCCCTGGAGTGGGAGACATGGGAATGAATGGTGATGCAGAACCACTCTCTCTGCTCAGGTGATGCTTGTCTTCTTCCTGAGCTGGTGTTCAGAGTTTTCATACTTCCATGGGACATCTTGCTATGGATAGGTATCTTAGTCATTGTTCTATTGCAGTGTAAAGACACAATGATCAAGATAACTCATATAAAAGAGAGCATTTACTTGTGGCTTGCTTATAGTTTTTAAGAATTAATTCTTTATTATCATGGCAGGGAACATGGTCACATGCATAGCACAGTATCAGTAGATAAGTGTTTATATCGTGATGGGGGAAGGGAAAAGAAGAGGGAGAAGGATGAGGGAAAGGGAGAGGGGTAAAGGAGAGGGAGAGGGAGAGGGAGAGGAAGAGGGAGAAAGACTGGGCCTGGTATGGGGTTCTGAAACTTCAAAGCCTACTCCTAGTGATATAGTTCCTCCAACAAGGCTACATGAACTCCAATAAGACTATACCTCCTAATATTTTTCAAATAGTGCTACTCCCTGATAACTAAACATTAAAATATATCAGCCTATGGGAGCTAAAGATTGTCATAAAGCCTGGATCTCTCCAGTAAAAGGAATTCTCAGCCTTTATTATCTTTTGGTCATGTTATCCTTTCTGTTTCTTATAATTAACTGAGAATTTAAGAATTGGGTAGTGTTCATATCATCTTATTGTAAATATTGGGCTTCCATTCCCTTTAACACAGCTACTTTAAATACTATAAATGCTGTGACAGTTATTAATGTACACGACTGCATGCTTCGATCCTAGTAAAGGGATTTCAATAATTCCACTCAAGAGCTGATAGCTAAAAATTTCTACTGAAAGGGTTTAGTATTGGCCACATACTATAGAATGCTCATGCTAGGAAAAACACCCATGTCTTTTTCTTGAAGATTCTACTTTAGAAACATACTGCTAGGATTAGGAAAAGTGTGCTGTGATCAGGAAAAGTAGCTTGGGATATTTTTCCTCCTTATCATGCAATTTTGATGGTCTCCAGAGCAGAGAAATATGATCACAATCATAACATGCTACCCAGAGAGAGATAATGACATAATCATGAACTTTCTACTAAAATTATTACAATTATCCAAAGCCACTCTATTGTCATATTTAATTTAGCAAAAACCACAGGTGGGAGGTGGAGGGTCCTGGGCCTGTGGTAGCCACCCTCACTGGAGCAAGCATCTCAAAGAAGAATGCCAACCCCAATAAAGGATGCCCGCAGAAGCCATTAGGCTAGGTGACATGTTCACTTAGGGTGATGTATATTGATCATGTAAAACACGAACACTGTATAATGTGATTATCCAAACTCAGCCAGCTTTAAGAGAGCCAGCAAAATTAAGGGTGGAACCTATTTCTGCAGACAAAGCTGGTTTGCCTCTGGGTGTAACATCCAGCAAGGCAAGCATGTTTCTATCATTTATTGTTTCAGTGTGCGTTTGTTAATTCAGTCATTTCTTTATTATTTCACGAGTTGTTCATTTAGCTCTATGTAAGAGGAACTGTGTAAGTACTGGAAATAAAATGATGGTTAAAATCTAGTAAAAATCTAGTTTTTTACTCTCATGAAGCTCATTATGTCTAATGGAGGCACATGAGGATTGGCAAGAAGTCAACACTGATTACATATAGAAATAAATGCTCCCAATGAAAGGACTAGGGGACAATTGGAGTAGATGATGAAAGAGTATGTCTAGGCATGGAGTGATTATGATAACTGTAATTCATTGTATATTTATTATACATGTATTATCTAGCATCCTGCACAATTTATACACACCTCAAAGTATAATCTTAATTAGAAATGAGGTCTTTTCAGATGTAGCTACTTAAAGATCTTAAGATACACTAGAATTATGGTGGGTTCAAAACCAAGTAATGGCAACAGATGTTTTTTGGGTTTTTTGTTTGTTTGTTTGTTTTGTTTTGTTACTTTGTTTTTTAGAAGAAAGTGTAGACACTTATCAGAAGGTACAGGGAAGAATGCCATAGGAAGACAGACAGACTGACACAATAACCTCATAAGCTAAAGAATGTGAAGAGCCACCAAGCTGGAAGAGGCAAAGGAAAGGCCTTCCCCTTATTATATTGAAAGAACATGGCCTCAAGCATACCTTCATTTCAGATACTTAGCCTCCAGAGCTCAGAAAGAATAACATTCTATTATGTTAAGCTTCCCAGTATACAGTAACTTGTGATGGCAGCAACAAGATATAAATGTACCCACAAAATGAATATGTATTCAAAGTTGAGCTGTGACTATGCAGGTGTCTCCCAATGCAGGGTTACACCAGGTTCAATAGGAGCTTTTTAGGCACTATGAGAAAGAAAGATGGATACTTAAAATTCTTTACTAAGAATTCTGTACAAGATTATCACTTGGACTGTGGGAATTCCACAGACTATTCTAAATCAAGTTATAGCATTTCTATCAATTCCTAAGGCCAAACAGCTATGGTCCCTACATCCAACATGCCACCTAAGGAATGGCTGACATTCCCCACTGTCATATACTAAGTTATTTTTAAGGACATGTGTTCTAGCTAGCTTCACATTACTGTCATGTAATACCTGAGCAACTCAATCAGAAAGAGAAAAGGTTTGCTTGGCTAACAGTTCTCAGGGTTGTTGTTCAAAATTCAGCAGCTCTGTTCTTTGAGACTTTCATGAGATTGGTATATTTGGAAGTGAAAACTGTTTTCATATTGAGGCAGGTAGCATTTTGAATGTGGTACATGTCCTTCTCACGAAAACTTCCCCAGATCTTAAACATGTACACTTTGGATCTTAGTTATCATTCATTATAAAAGTAGAACAGACTAAGGTTTGGGATTGTTAATGAGAGAAGGAAATTGTGGTGGTGGTGGTTTGAGTTAGAGTGGCCTATCATAGGCTCATACATTTGGATGCTTGGAAGGATTAAGATGTGTGGTCTTGTTGGAGGAGGTGTGTCACTGGGTTTGAGGTTTCACAAGCTCATGCCAGACCCAGTGTCTCTCTCTGGCTATTGTCTTTGGACCAGGATGTAAGCTGCTCCAGCACCAGGCCTGCCTGTTGCCATTCTCTTCACCATAGTAATCATGGAATTACCCCTCTGAAGCTGTAAGTAATCAGAAATTAAGTGATTTTTCTCTTATAAGTTGTCTTGATCATGGTAGTGCCTCACAGCTATAGGGCAGTAACTTAAGCAGAAGGTGGTACCAAGGATTGGTGTATTGCTGTGTCAAGTCTGACCATCTATTTCTTAGAGAAATTTGTACTAATCTAAAGATTAGAAATGCTGTAAGCCAGGCTCAATGGGTTATCCTAGTAGGATAGTGAAAAACAGTAGTGCTGGTGTCCATTTGGACAGTAGAAATTAGGCTCAAAATATTCAGAGGGGAAAAAAACAATACTAAGTGAACTACAGACCATTCTTGTGATATTTTGGCAAAGGATATAGCTGCTTTCTGTACTTGTCCCAAAAAATTTGCCTAAGAGTAAACTGAAGAGTCTGCTTAGGCCATTGGCAGTGGAGACTTCAAGACAGCCTAATACTGACTGTGTTGTAAGGTTGTTAGTAATCACTCTTATGCACATCTATAGTGAAAAGAAGCAAGCTAGACAAAGAGAAAGACAAAATGTACAGTTTGAGGAGAAAAGGATTACTAGGAAGTGTAGTGGAGCCAAGTCCAGTGCTCAAGAAGATAAAAGTTTAAATAGTAACTAGATGTAAATGGAATAAAGAGGTGGTGATCTCAAGGCAAGACCCGACACAGCTAAGCTTCTGACTTGTGGAAAGCAACTAAAGAAAAGCTTAAGCAGTGAAAGAAACCAACAACAGAAAGCATGTACAAAATAATAGAAACAGAAAAGAATTACAAAATGAGCAGTTTGCAGCATAAAGGAGAACCAGAGATTGTGGGGGTGGAGGACAGGATGTGCTGGAGCAATGGTGACACAGAATGTGTGGGAGTGATCAACCAATGACTGATCTAAAGTCATTGAAGTCCATGCCACAAGAGGGAGCCCATGCTTGATACTTCCTGGATGGCTAGGAACTGGATGATAGAACTAGGGTAGAACTAAACATGACTGGACACATAGAAGACAGACAGACAGACAGACAGACAGACAGACAGACAGACAGATAGACAACAGACAGACAAACAAATAGATAAATAGATGAATTGCATTCAATTCAATGATTCCTGATGATATTTTCCTATGTGCATAGCTTTGTGCCTAGCCCAGTTGTCATCAGAGAGGCTGCCTCTGGAAGCTGTTAGGAGCAGATGCTGAAACCCACATCTAAGCATTAGGTAGAGAAAGAGCCCAGGTTGGAGGCCTTCATCTGGAGTTTGAGGAAATCCATGGAAGAGGAGGGAGAGGAGTTGTAGGAGTTAGAGGGGTGGAGGACAGTAGGAGGGTATGATCTGTATAATCAACTAAGTAGAGCTCATGGGGGCTCACAGAGATCGAAGCAGCAGTTACAGAATCTGCCTGCTTCTGTACTCAGTCCTCTACACATATGCTATGTTTTTTGGATTGGTGTATTGGAGGCCCTTTTGAACGTGGAGTTAGGGTTGGCTATGATTATTTTGTCTGCTCTTGGGATCCTTTTCTCCTTGCTGGGTTGCCTTGCCCAGCCTTAATGTGAGAGAGGTTTGTCTGGGCATAGTGTATCTTGTGCTATGTTTGATTAATGTCTCTGGGAGGTCTGCTCTTTTCTAGGGAGATATGATGTAGGTGTGGGGAGAAGAGAGGTGAGAAGAACCAAGAGGAGTGGAGGAAGGGGAAGCTATAATTTGTATGCACTGTATGAGAGAAGAGTAATTATTATTTTTTTTAAAAAAGGAAGGTGTTGTCTTGCCAAGTCATTGTATCTCTCCACTGAGTATCAAGTAGAAATTCTATGGGAGTAAATGTAGTCAGGAGCCTAACATACTAGAAGTTCAGCTTTGGTTTGTAGCTTGAACAATTCGGGAAGTAGCAGATTAACCTTTCAAGATATTATTTACCTTTTTGGGGTGTAAACACCTAAAAGCACCTGCTGGGACTTGGATACTCTTTGTATTTTGTGGTAGAGCATTGCTATTATGCTAAAGGTATTAAATGTCTACTTCAAAGAAATACCACCTTGATCTTCCCAATGTAATTACATAGTGCAGAATTTAGAGAATTGCTACCAATAAACAAAAGGAAAGCATATACATATTCATAAATTACAGGGTTATGTTTGAAAGGGTAGGGTCAGATAAGATTTCTCATTTCAAGTAGAAAAGGTGAAGACCAACCAAGGCTCAGGATCAGAGCACACAAGCAGAAGACTCAGGTAAAACATCACTGGCGAATCTTTCATCAGTGGAAAGAGCATGGTTGTCTTAGTCAGGGTTTCTATTCCTGCACAAGCATCATGACCAAGAAGCAAGTTGGGGAGGAAAGGGTTTATTCGGCTTACATTTCCATACTGCTGTTGATCACCAAAGGATGCAGGACTGGAACTCAAGCAGGTCAGAAAGCAGGAGCTGATGCAGAAGCCATGGAGGGATGTTCTTTACTGGCTTGCCTCCCCTGGTCTCTTATAGAACCCAAGACTACCAGCCCAGAGATGGTCCCGCCCACAAGGGGACTCTCTTCTTTGATCACTAATTGAGGAAATGCCTTACAGCTGGATCTCCGGTTGAAGGCATTTCCCCAACTTTCTCTGTGATAACTCCAGCTGTGTCAAGTTGACACAAAACTAGCCAGTACAATGGTGTACCTCCTAGACTCAAGTTTCAACCACATTGTCCCTCAGTTTCCTCATTTGTCAAATGAGGCTGACAGTAACATGCTGCTCAGGAGGATTTCACAATCTCTTCTTCCCAGGTATACAGATACCAGTTGCTCAAGAAATGACAGTTTTCCTTAGAAAATCACAGGGAACCAGAGATTGACGTTCTAGCCTGGATATTGTGGTGTGCTTCACCTGCATTGTGGATATGGTCTAATAATCACAGTGATCATAATCACAGAAGTAGCAATCATGGTGTTTTTATGCAATTCCGATACCTGCCCAGGGAGGTTGGTACTTTTCTCCCCATTTCTAGAAGAACAGAAGGAAGAGAGGGCTGTAGGGAAAGAGTGGTCTCAAGAACACTGTGGAGACCCATGGTGGTAGTTGACTTAATGACTCAATGAACACATGGAAAGAATGGATGGTTGGTGACAAAGAAATAGTGTATAGGCTCCTAAAATCCAGTTTGGCTAAACTCTACACTTACATATTTCAGTTAACAGGGTTCTGGGCATTTCTAGAACATCCTCTGGGTTTGTTTCTCTTCTGAGAGTTGAACTAAGAGTCATCACACTTCATCCCTTCTCTGTGGTTCCAATTACCTGCTAATTGGCATGCAAAGACCTCCCCATCCCTACTCCTGAGAGGGAGTAGAAACTCAGAATCATGCCTATTAAGTCATTTTATGACTGCCATTATGTAATAAAGAGCATCTGGAGCCTGAGAAATCATTGCAAGTTTTATTTTGTTTTAAGTATAACTATCTCCTCACACCCTTCTTTCTCTGGGTGATAGCAACCACATCTATAGCTAGTCTCTTATCCTCAGGCAAGAGCTTTGGGGTAGATGGCCTCCAACTCCTTTCATTTCCAACAGGAATCAAGTCTTGACCTCATCTTATCATGAGCCCAGCATGTATTAGGCATCTACACAAGCTGACATGTTGTCAAACTCATATGGACATGAATGGTCCTTATGAAGGTTACCCTATCCTTTTATCAGTTGGTTTAGAGATCACAAAGTGTGCTATCTGTAAAGAATGGGATAAGGATTTAGTGGACTAAGCTCAAGAGAGATCCCAGGTGTCACAGCCTGTAACAGAGCATTAATCACTTTTTGTTTTGAGAATCCACAGCAGACATTCATCTACACTCTCAAGTGCAAGTAGGTAAGACCCCAGGCCAGTGTATCCTGACCAATAAAATGAGGGGAAAATGATGTAGTCATTCTGGTACTCCATCTGTACCTCCATCCATATGCATTTCTATCTTCTTTATCTACTTGAAAATCTAATGCAGGAAACTCTAGTGACTTAAAGGACGGTGGGATAGACAGAGGGAGGCTATGACCCCGAGTCACTACATGGAGGAGAACTGCCTGGTCAGAAACAGTTGGGCTGCTATGCAAAGAAGCATTAAACTTTAATTGTGTTAAGCCACTGACATTTTAGGATTGTTTTGTAACAGCAGTTAGCCAAGCTTGACTAATTTAGCTACCAATTATTGATGTAGCATAAGTCTGGATACTTTGCAACATCTGGGATTTCAGTGCTCACGACGCTGCAGTTTATCCCAGGTTTAGATGTTTCTCCAGTTTGTCTAAGGGCTCATATTTTGTAAATGGAAAAATCTAAGATTTAAATTTGATAGTATAACAAAACAAATCAATAGAATCTAAGCCATTTACATAGTACTGAGCAAGGATTTTATCTATTTGTTTTTGTGGTTGAAAGTATCAAAGACTCAGAGCAGGGAAGAGCAAAAACTAAGGAATGGGCAGAGACTGGAAGCCTCATAGCAGAGGAGATGGAGTTGTTTGTTTCTTTTGTGGGGGCACAACTGGAAATAGGGAACAAATACTCTTCTTTCTTCTCTTTTCTCCTTTCCCTGTCCTCCTTCATTACAATAGTAGGAAAAAAAAGTTTTTTTTTCTTTTGTCCCCAAAGAATCAGATCATCCATCTAGAAAATGGGAAGTCCCAAATCCATTGTTGTGGATTTGGTTTAGGAAAGGAACCCTTCAAGTGTCTTCCCTGCCCTTTTTGACAGGGGCAGTAAAGGCCTGGATGCAAGCTGAGGAGCAGGATTAAATATAGTGTGCCTTTCTGCAAATAATGCAAAACAAACACTTCTCCACTCCCCCGAAACTCAAGTATATCAATGCCAGTCTTGCTGGGTCAGACAACCTTCCTTTTGAATCTTTCTGAGATGTCAGAATTTGGGGAGGGGGCGGTTAATTTGCATTCCGATTTCTTCTCACATGCCTGCAAGTCTGGGTCTATATTCGAGAGCAACCGAAACAAGGCCAGAAGGCCCTGTGATTTCTCTCTTTAATTTTCTTGGTGGTCTCTCTATTAGAATGCTCATGGTAAGAAACAAGTCCCAAATGAGCCACATCCTGGAGGGGCTAGGGTAGTGAATCAATGTAGCATCCATCAGGGCAGCCTATAAACAGGGATATAGTGTTTGGAGATACTGGAAGAGCATCCAAAACACCTCAGGCACATAAGCCCAGTGCTGTAAATCATTTGCTCATCACTTTGCACATCTCCTATTAAAATACACAGACAGGGAAGGTCAAAGAAAGGTTCTAAAAGACAGCAGCTGAAGTTGGACAGACTCATGCTGGAATCGGAAGCCAACTGGACTCTAGTCAGTGAAAAGATGCTCGATAGATAACCACAATTGTGCCGTCCTCAGAGTACGTTGGCCCAGCCACTGGCCCATAAGTGTTCACTTGTTATATAGCAAGATAAAATTCTAGTTCATTTTTCACATTTGCAATTTCTTTTCCCTTATCTTGCCTAAAGTCTATTCCTTAGAACTTAGAAAAAAACTAGACCAGGGCTCTATGTCATACAAGAAAAGCCTTGCTCGGTAACCTGAATGTATATATTGTTTCTGTATTATGAAGGCAATCATTTTGGGGTCTATTATAGAAAGATATTTTTCCAATTTGAGAGATGACAAAGGGGAGAGGAGTTCTCAAGACCTTAACTGCTCTTGCCACTTGATAGCTGTAATGGGAGGAAGAATCCTTCTTTTATGAAGATGTATTCAGTGGCGAATTTCCCATGCCCCAGTGTATGGCTCCACACCCATGGACACATGGACAGCATTATTTGGACTCAGTGGTGAGTTACTTAAACACACACACACACACGCACACACACACACACACACACACACACACACACACACCTGAAAGGGCATGAAATTGGGAATCAGGCACTCTGGGGGGACCTGGTAGCCATTGGAGGGGAAATGAACGATGAATATGATCACATTTTATTGCATATAAACATAAAATTCTCAAAGGATGATTTTTTAAAAAACAATAATTTAAAATGTAACTTTTACTCACTTTGTTAGGAAGCAAGAAGTTTACCTCTTCCTCAGCAACAAAGAAGTGGAGACTTAATATGAACTAGGAAGCCTGATTTCTCAAGTGTCCTTAATCTGAGGGTTTACAGGTTTACCTTAACTTCAGTTTTGCTTGATAGCTTCTTACTGTGCAAATATACAGCTTATCTTTTTAGGTGGAAACACAGTGTTTTAGTCTTTCTCTGTTAGAACAATAAATCTTTTAAAGTGGCTAATTCTATTCTCAACACGTTTAAGAATAGTAGGTAGTGCCATGTGACTTCATATCCCTTGAATGGCTCACAATTTTCATAGCTATGAGTTAGAGACTAAATTTTGGGACAGATAAAGCTGGTTCAAATGTGAGAATCGACAACTTTTTATAAAATATTTTTAAAAAAATCTTTTGAGATTATAATTACATCATTTCCCTCTTCCCTTTCTTGCCTCTAGACCTTCTTTAGTCTTTTTTCAAAATCATGACCTCCCACCCATTAGTTGTTGTTATATATCCACACACATTTATACATTTCAGTCTGTATAATATTACTGATACGTATGTTTTCAGGGAGGACCACTTGCTATTGGGTAGCCAGTCAGTGTGCTCTTCCCTGGGGAAGACTGTTTCTCCCACCCTTAGCATCCCTAAGTTGCCTATGGTTCTTTGTGTAGGGCTTTCCCATTCCACGTTAGCATGCCTGTGGTTGGTTGGCTCATTCACCTCATGTTTACGAAATCATCCTGGCTTCTGACATTGCTAGATGACACACCCTCACAGATAAGTCCCCATTACCCTGGTTCTCAGAACACCTGCCCAAGACGGAAACCACGCCTGGTACTAGAAATCCAACCAACTGCTTTGGTCAGTGAAGTCATGGATCTTGGAGGAGAACCCCAACTTAAAATTTTAAAACCCAGAACTACACCTAACCACATTTAAAATATTTATCCTTACACTCACAGATAACCACAGTTGCCATCCCGAATTAAAAACAAAAACAAAACCAAAAAACTTCTCTTTGTAGTAGAGACCATTACAGAAAACCATAACTAATCAATCCAAATGTAGAGTTGTGGGGCCCAGTTCCAGTGTTGTCAGCTTCCAGTTATTTTTATTTTTATGAATGACAGGGTTTCTCTGTGTAGCCCTCGCTCTCCTAGAACTTGCTCTGTAGGATAGGATGGCCCTAAACTCACAGAGATCCACCTGCCTCTGCCTCCTGCATGCTGAGATTAAAGATGTGTACCAACACAGCTTAATTTTTAAATTGTTTTTGTTTTTTTTGTTTTTGTGTTTTCAGCTTTTAAAGGCATAAATCAAATAACTTGTTTGGATTATTTTTCTTGCTATGCCTTCATTTGTATGAGGAGCAATAGTTGTTCCTTGGATTGTTGAGACGTGTTGCACTCAGTAAATATTCACTTTGATGCCGTTTATTCATTTTTTAAATATGTAGTTATCTATGCATATGTGGCTACTTTCCCAACCATCCATCTTTCTTTCTTTCTTTCTTTCTTTCTTTCTTTCTTTCTTTCTTTCTTTCTTTCTTTCTTTCTTTCTTTCTTTCTTTCTTTTTTGTTTTTTGTTTTTGGTTTTTCAAGACAGGGTTTCTCTGTATAGCTCTGGCTGTCCTAGAACTCACTTTGTAGACCAGGCTGGCCTCGAACTCAGAAATCCACCTGCTGCTGCCTCCTGAGTGCAGGGATCAAAGGCGTGCGCCACCATGCCCAGCTGCCATGTTTCTTTCTTGTTCGAGTCTTCATCTTGAGTATGTTGACCACCTGTACCAGAGATACTTGAGGACTCTTTACTACTAAGCAAGGATAGTCATTAGTTAGGGAGTAAGAGGAGTGGGATGGTGAACTGTGGGAGGGAGGAGGGGAACAACGGCTGGAATATAAATAAGTAAATTAAAAAAAAAAAAAAGTAAAACTGAAGGATGCGGGCAGTACCAGCTTTTTCCAGAAAGGGGCGGTGTGCAAATCTGACGAGAACAGCGCAAAGGGCTCAGGATACTTCATCCTTAAAAGAGGTAGCTGAGGAATTGCAGAAATAGTTTTTCAGGAAGTGGATGTCAAGATGAAATAACAGAACTGAAGCGGAAGTGATTGTCCAGGAAATGAATCTGGGATGTTTGAGGAGTTTGGGGCTTGTTACTGGATACCTACTCACTGATTCCTTCATACACACATACTTTCCTGTCACTTCATTCACTGAGTCAATGGAACATTCATTGTCTAAATCACTCACTCCGTAAGTGTCCAGGACAGAGTAACCATCTTCTAGGACTGTGAATCTGCGGATGCTCTGCAGAATAACTGGCTTTAACATCAGTCAACATTTTGTTTCTTGTTAGATGGAAGCAAGTGAGATGTCAAGGATTGTGGTATCACATGAGCTATGACTTGCGATGGCTGTGCTGTAGAGTAATGGAGTAATTGGTAATCCATCTTGCCTGTCCCACTAGCAATGACCCAGAGGGGTCCTAAGACAATATGCTTCCAGTTGGATTCCATAAATACAGCTTAGCTCCAGAAAAGACCTCCACTTCCCGATGGCTGCAGAAGTGTGTGGTTTTCATAGTGACATTTTGGGTAGTGATAATAGAGAGTCTTATGGATGGAGGCAGTATTTTGGGTTTTGCAGCAAGACCATGGAACCTCCTGAAGACTATGCCAAGGTGTAAGGTGGAATCCTACAGGAAGTAACCAGATGTGGACAGGAGAAAAACAGCCTGCCTTGGTGAGCCCTGGTGCATCATTCTAAAATATCTGAGAATAAAGATCATGATGACTTGTCAAACGAGGCTTATGTGGGGCAAATGAGGACCCTTCTTGGCTCAGAAAGGGAGGAAGGTAGTTTTAAATGTCAATTTAGAACAACTTAGAATCATCGGGGAGTGTTGGTTTCTGGGATAGTGTCTTGATTGTTAATTGACATAGGGAGACACAGTCCACTGTGGGTGGCTCTGCTCCCTGTGGTGGTCCCCGAACTGTGTAGAAATAGGTAAAACCAGCAAGGATGCGTTCGCTTGCTTTTTGCTCTTGACTGAAGCTGCGGCATGACTAGCTGCTTGAGCTCTTTTCTTAACTTCCCTAAAATGGCAGACTACATTTTGGAATTAATAAACAAGTAAAGTCTTTCCTCTTCTAGGTTGCTTTTGGTCAGGGTGTTTTATCACAACAAAAAGATGAAACCAGCACAGTGAGTTCAGTGCTTTCAGTACCAGCATGGAGACCTGAATTAAAATTCCCAGGATGAATGTAAAGCTGGCCATGACCATATACATCTATAATCACAACATTTGGAAAATTCCTAGAATCTCATAGGCTGGCATATAGTGTATATAGCAGGGGTAACAAAAAATCATAGCCTATATCAAACAAAGTGGAAAAGTGGATTAATACTTGAGGCTATCCCTCAAGTGCATTCTCTCTCTCTCTCTCTCTCTCTCTCTCTCTCTCTCTCTCTCTCTCTCTCTCTCTTTCTCTCTCACTCACT
>NC_034601.1:4157965-4165745 GCF_900095145.1 Mus pahari | reverse complement strand
ACACACACACACACACACACACACACACACACACACACACACGGGCATACATACATGATAAAGAATGGAATTTCCTCATCTTTCTAGGAAGATTTCCATAGCCCTTGCCTTGACCATGGTATCAAGGATGAGAGCAGCAGACAGTGCTGGGATTTAAGTGGGGTTTGAATTGGAAGCTGAACAGAACATTTTCAAAACAAAGCAAATGTCAAATAAATCTTGTTCTTTTTATTTATTCTGATAAGTTATCTTTAAAAAGTTGAATAGTCATTGTTGCTGTTATTCACACTATCATTTTTATCACTAATTGCTTTGTTGTAATGAGACATTGTTACAATATTCTTGTGTTTCTGAAATAAAGTTTGTCAGAAAGTTCTAATCATTTGACAGATTTGTACACTGTTGATAAAAATCACACTGTCAGAGCAGAAATTATTGACAGGGAAGACAAGAATTATCTCAATGATGAATGAGTCACAACAACACAAACTTGGATGTCTGGGACTATCATGATATCTCTGTTTCTAACAGAAATATGTGGATAGCATTAATTACTTTCATAAGTAATGCACATATACCTCCATCTATCTTCTTGCAGAGGATATATGCGATTTATTTTTACCTGTGCTCATTTTGAAAGTATTAAAAATATTTCTAGTCTTCTTCAGTTCTGGGAACACCATAAGATAAAATTTTCGATCCTACAATGTTAGGTGGATCAACAGGTCTTATGGTGAAGTCAAGCTGAAAAGCATAATGGATTGATTTTTAAATAGAAACTTTTGTGTCGCTATGACAATTTCAGAATCTTTTCCTAGGTCAGCAATCTTGGGCCATTGGATGTACACCCTTCCATCCAACTTGGAATAAGGTGATGGAAGGAACCCACCCCGTGCCCCTCCCAACTGCAGCGGTATGATGAGAAATCATCCTGTGTGGTTTCCTGTTGTGGACAGCTCTGTGCTGCTTGCTCTCCTGGGAGAGGCTGTCTGGAATGAGGAATGAGTCAGGTACTCAGGTGGCTTCTTGTGAACCAATCCCCTAATGAATAAAGGAGCCAATCACTGGGCTAGTAGGTGGGACTTCCGGATTGGACTGTGGAAGAGAGGAAGCAGGGAAGAGCTAGGTCTTTTTTGAAAGAGGACAGCAAAGAGGTCAGATGTAGCTGCCTGAGTTTCCCAGTGTCACGTTGGATCTGCAAGGAATTACCTCTGGAGGAATCAGGTTTTAATAAGACTTACAAGATTAGGTTTTAGTTGTTGTGCCCAGAGATTGAGTTACTGTTGTTTCTGAACTAAACTTGTGTTGTGTTTTCCTTCATGTGGCGGCCTGTCTGGGTTCAAGAGAGAAAGATATGGAGGCAAAGCATGAGTTTGCCTGAGGTGCTCCACAAAGGCCATGGGTGATTTGAAGCACAGGGTTGGTATGGTAGCAATTTGCCATTGGGAACCTAGCATGCTGGGTGGAGAGATTGTGGAGTTCAGAGTCAGAATCTCCACGAGATAAAAACAGGTTGGCCATTGCCCGCCAGTGACTGGCCGGGCCGCTGGGGCAGAGGCATAAGCACAGGAACATGTCTGTTGATGTTTTTAAATGTTTCCTGTAACAGTTTCCAGTCATGTGGCTTCTGAGGTTAATTGTTATGATACATAACCCACCACCTAATGCATGCTCACACTCTCCACCAGTAGACCAGCAATTCTCTACTCTCCATGTGGTTGGCTAAACAGCAAATCATGTTGTGTTTCTTTATTTCAAAAGTGGTCATCTGGCCCCATGTTGACCAAACAAACTATTACATAGTCTCATCTTCTGCCTTCTAGTTCAAACATCAGCAAAAGTCAGGAAATGAGAACTGATACTCAGTTAAGAAACAAGCTCTCTTTTGAGATAACCATTTAAGCAGGCATCATGCAAACCTAGATGTACTGGTGGCCATTTTAATCTCTACTTGGAAACATCCTCTCAGGGAATAAAGCTACCATGGAAACAAGAGCAGACATATGGAGAATGTTTGAATTTCGTTTCCATTGCTGAGATAAAACACTCCAACAATAAGAAACCAAAGGGTGAAAGGGCTTTAGGTTATAGTACATCAATGTGGGAAGACAAGGGAAGAACTTGAAGTTGGTAACATTGTATCCACAGTCAAAGGCAGAAAACAAAACAAAACAAATGTGTGCATCCTTGCTTGTCCCGCTTGCCGGCTTGCATGCTCTTAGCTTATTTTCCCCTTCTTACTCTGTTCAGGACCCCCTGTCTAGGAAATGATGCTGCCTACAATGGTGCTAGTCTTTCTACATCAATTAACAATCAAGACACTCCCACAGGTATAGTCACAGTCTAACCTGGTATAAATAATTCCTTACTCAATTATCTGCTTATAGTTAAAATGAACCATGCCAGAGGGGTAGAGATCAATATTAATAATTTAGAATATTCTTACTTCCATTGATATCACAAATAACATCTCTTCTTCCCTCTCCTGCTATACCTCCTCTTCTTCATCTTTCTTCTGCTATCTTCTCATGCTCAGCTTCTTCCTCTCTTTTCTTTTCCTCTACCTTTTTCTCTACCACCTTCTTTAACTTATAAGTTTGTCATCATTTGCAATCGAGAGCTTAAATAATATGCCTCCTGTACATAGCCAGTTCTATATTCATCCATAGGGTAAGGCTGAGCTCTGACAGCCTGACCTTCAATGCCCCTTGGGTTTTTATTCAGTATTCATTTCCCACTTCACACCTGAGTATGGTCTCCACTACCCCCCTTTCCTGTAGTCCAGTGATGACCTCAGTTACACGCCCCTCTTTCTGGAAAGACTCCCATGCTTGGCTTTTGTATTTATTGTCACATGTTCATAGTTCCCAGTAATAGGTTCCATAAATATATTTTCATACGAGTGTATCATGGCTTTTGATCATGGTCACCCTCTACATCTCCCCTGTCTCTCAGTCCCACTATCTCCCTCAGTTCCTCAGTTTATGTTCACATTCATGACATAAATGATTCGTGACACATTTCCTTTTCCTTAAGAATAACTTGGGCCTTTCCTCAGCTACATGCACACTGCTAGGGACTCTTGCCTGTCTCAGTCCTGACACTGGACTGTGAACTTAGCATCATATTTCACATTCCTCACAGTGCCACACAATGATTTTTGTACAGTATGCTCTGAGCACACAGTTGTAGAACCAAGCAAATTCTTTCTTGGGAGTATTTATTACATACATACTGAGCATGCTCAGACCCTTGGTTTAAAACAGTTCCCTCACATTTGACTGGCCTTTCTTCAAAGCCATCTCTGTTGCTGCAGTTCTTACCATATTCTAGTGAAAATTCATTTTTTTTCTGTTATTTAGTTTGGACCTTAAAAATACTGATTTCTAGGAGGTGAACTGTTCTTAAATAAATCAAATTAGGTGTGCTTTAAACAGGAGCTGAGGAGTTGGCTCAGTTGTTAATATGTATGACCTAAGTTCGATTACCTAGAACCCACATAAAACAACCAGGGCATAGCAGTGCATCCCTATTTTCCCTTCCTTGGGAAGAGGTGACAGCCAGGTCCTGGGACTTTCTGGCCAGTCAGTCTAGCTGAACTGTTGAACCCCAGGTTCACTGAAATGCTTAAGTCAAAAAATAAGGTAGAGAGGGATTGAGAGACACCTCATGTTGGCCTCTAGCTTCCACAGGTGTGTGCACTACACACACAAATACACAGATGCACACTTCTGTTGTAAGAATTACTAGAATGTATACTGGACTGTTTAAAAGTGCACACTGAACACCTGCTGCAGTCAGCAATGCTTTGCTTCATTTTCTAGACACAAGAGAAAACCTAGGGAATCTCCTGTGCTTGCCATCCAGTGGGGCTCACATCATTTGATTTTGAAACTTTGGCAGCCTTCGACATGGAGGAATTGGTGTTTCTCTGTAAAAAGAGATTGTTTTTACACTCTTCTGAAATATCGTTTGATTCATCTAGATCAAAAGTGCAGCTTGACATGCTAAGCTGAGAAGGTGACAGGATGTGATCCAGGAGGAGCTGTCCTTTGCAGAAGTGACCCTTAAATTGTGCCTTTGTCCCTTTCTAGTAGTGTGACCTTTGTCAAGCCTCAGGGGCACGAAGAGTCCCATCTTAGTCATTTACAAAGTGGAGATAAGCGTTAGGACTGAAGGCCAGGGACACTTCCCTTTCAGTACCATAAGTGGCCTGCCTGTGAGCAGAAATTCAGAGTGAAAGTATTTACACTTCCTTCTTAGGGATGCTTATGTCTCCACCCTCCACCATCAGTCAGAGCTGGTACAGTAGGGACTGCATCTCATCTTTCTCAATGCCCATGTTGCATGGTGCCTGGTATATGCTCATTAAAAATTTTAAATAGGGTCTCATGTATAACAAGCGGGTATTAAATTCACTGTGTAGCTGAAGATGACCTTGAACTTTTGATCAACCTGACTCACCTCTCCTGAGTTCTGGGATTATAGATAGGAACCATCACACCCAACATAATGCTGTGCTGCAAATCACACCCAGAGGTTTGGATGCACCAGGCAAGCATTCTGCCTGCCGAGTTACATGCCCACCCCTACATTCAGCAATCATTAGGAAAGATTTTGAGCCTTTTAAACTTGGCATCCCTTATTTCCAAAGCGCATTGATTTGAGGGGTTCTTGGGAAGAAATGGAAGTTTTCTGAACACAGTGATAAGTGCAAATGCTTGCATATGGTGAATAAATTTTAACAAATTGGACTGAGGCGACTACCACACAGTCTCAAAGAAGAATCCCAAATGCTCTCCAAATCCCATCTTCCCCACTCTGAATCTTAGACTTTTTAATCCATCAAGCATGAAGTCGGAGATATGGCTGCTCCACTGAGTGGGGACAGCAGCAGCCAGACAATGCCAGTCACAGACATGTGTCATTCACAGCGGTGGTGACGGAGTGTCAGGGGGGGATGCTGCAGGGCTAAAGTGTCATCCTTTATATTAAATCCCACTTCCCATTCAGAGAAGTGGTGGTGAGGTTTTGGATTTCTTGGTTCCTCACCAAAGATGAGATGCAGGTTGTCATTGCTTATAACATATGCACAGAAACTCTGGTCATAAAGAGGCTGTTTTATGGGGACATATGTTGCTCACCCAGAAGCACAGCCCGGCCTGAATGCTATTCCTTGGCAATGTCATGATAATATCTCCATTGAGTCCGGGGAAACCTCTCAGGCCTGCAAGGCTGCAATTTTGAAATGGATTTCCCAGCTGCAGACTGTAAGATGACCCAATTTGTCTTCTCTCTTCCTGCCTTCTCTCTATAACTATGGAAATCTGCATCTACATCGTGGTGATGGGCTGCGTAAAATATGCAGCGGACTCAGAGCTCTGATTTGAGAGCTGCAGAATTTAAGGACAGCTGCTGAAGTGATCACAGGGTATGTATGAGATGGAGACCAGACTACTGAGGAACACGTGTGTGTTCTTGCTCTTCAGATACAAAGGTTTTCTGTTTGTGAAATGCTAGTCCTAAAGAATATATATATCTCCCTTAGCCTTTCCTAAGGAACCCGGGGCTACTCATCCTCCAAAGAATATCCCAGATGGTAAACGGAGCTGAAGTTTGCACATAAATTCTCTCGAGGGAATTGGTGCTTGGTGATAGCAGGCCTAATGAAATTTTTTATTGTGGTTATTACATACAATTTGTACAGTATATCATGCACGGAAATTTCTTCTATTCCTATAAATCTGGAATTGCCAGTGTAAATGCCCAGGCTTACAAACTGCTGCAGAACACAATTACCTCTAGATACAAACTCTCTTTAGGACATAAAATTCGTTGCTACCGAGAAAGGCTGAATTGCACCAGCACTTTTTGTAAATATCTGAGTGATGTATCTCCTTTTGGATAATTTTCATGGCCTTGGAAAGCTGCCTCACTTCTTAACGCTTTTGTTGTTGACTTTTTTTTTTTTCCTGGGTATCACTTGTGGGCTGATTGTTGTTTTCAATCATGCTTAGTAAATCACGGTATTGGACAAATGTCATTTATAAATGGCTCAGAACTGTACAGGCTTCTGCTGGCATTAAGAGGGCTGTCTTTATAGTGGGTTTCTTGAAGATTGAAGAAGAAAGAAAACACCAGACACCAGATTCAGGCATGTGTTGTCCTTTCACCCCCTGCATGGTTAGCTTTTCAAGTTAGAAGCTGCAGACAAGCCTTCCATTTTTAATGAGGGCAGATGCATATACTCTCTCCTTTATCTGTCGGGATCAACGGGGGAATCGCTTCTCACTCTGGCCGGTTGCACTGGCAGTGGAAGGTCTCTGTGCATTTTCTGGTTAGGTGTTATTATCGAGTATGATAGTGAAGGATGTTATACCCTTGTATTGATTTTCTACAAGTTCTAATATTGGAGATAAGGAGAATTCTTCCATCCGCTTCCAGCAAACAGAGAGCCGCGCTGTTAAAACTCTTCATAATAGCTTCCAAAGGCAGACACCAGTGATGGATTATAGACTGCTTAGGAAGGGAGGACGAAGCCTAGTGAACACATGGTGTTGAAGTACAATCCACAGTGGCCACATACGAGCCTTCTGATCCTTTCTGTTTTGTTTCTTTTTTCTTTTGTTCCTATGTCTCTCTCCTCTCCCCCTTTCTCTCCTCTCCTACTGTCCTCCCCTCTCCCATCTTCTTTCCTCCCCTCCTCTCCCCTCCCCTTCTCAATTCTCTCCTTTTATCTCTTTCCTTCTTCTTTGTTGCTTTCTTTCTCCCTTCTTCTTCCCCGTTTCCTACATCTCTGTTAATCACCACAATAGCTCTTCGTTTTCAAATGAAGATGATAAATGTTAGATTGATTGAGATTCTTAACTTCTCAATGTGTAGCTAGGATCTGAACCCTGATACACACAGAATTCTTTCATCTGTCTTCATTCCAGGAACGTAACAGTCACAAGCTTACAAGGGTCTTCTCGAGATGCTCCACCATGAAGAGATGAACAACACATTAAAAAAAAATGACAACTTTCACCATATCAACAGCATGGAGAGTCATGTGTCTCCAGTCTATGCCTGGTGAGGGGAAGGGATAAAGAGAGAATTTGATTAGAGGCAGATAAATGCATCAGAAAAGGCTTTGGACCAATACAGAAATGCTTGGTCACTGTAGAACAAAGTTGCAAAGAACCAAAACAAATCAAAGAATATGAGTAAGCATTTACCAAATAAGTTAATATCCAGTGCAAATATTAGTAAAAGGAGAGAAAAGCCAAGCTCTCCTAGCAGATGAGCAGATATAAATATAGAACTAAACAATAGGGCTGCAGTTTTCACCGATGTGTGTGTGTGTGTGTGTGTGTACATGTGTACATACATATTTGGGAATGATGGAGGTTAAAGGGCTTGGAGATATGCATAGATCCTCATGCCCTGTGGGCACTGTTTAAACCTGATGGTGACTCATCTGCTCACGCTTTTGGAGAGACCTGAGTGCTTACCTAGAGCGCTGTCCACTGTTGCCGAAGTCCATAAAAATGGAAAGGCCCAGTCTTCACCTTTACGGAGCAGAGCGGAGAGACATCAATGAAAAACTTAGACCAGTGAATGTAGAAGGCTAACAAAGATAAGGTTCATGATGAACACAAAGCATGTGATAGATGTGAATACAACCAGAACCCTGCACTACACAAGATTGAGTAAAATTCTCAAGCATGTAAACACAAAAGCAAAGCAAATATGAATATGAAATACATATATGCATATACACAGACCACACATGCATACA
>NC_034601.1:4144606-4157718 GCF_900095145.1 Mus pahari | reverse complement strand
ACACACACACACACACACACACACACACACCAGCAGCAGCCGCAGCAGCTCCCCTGACAGAGTAGTACTATGAAGAAGAGTATTTTTCTCAACACCTTTGGTTTCTCAAGTACTTGCTATTTAAGCATGTGGGTCTGAGTTTAGCTTCCCAATACCTATGTAAAAGCCGGGCATGGCTTCATGTTCTATTAATCCTAGCATGAGAGATGGGACAGGGAGGAGGGAGGCAAGTTTCTGGAGCTCACTGTTTATAGTGTCTAGCTAAAAGAGTGAGCTACAGTTTCAGTGAGAGATCCTGCCTCAAAAAATTAAGCACCGAGTGGATGAAGACTTATAATGTTAATTTCTATCTTTTACATTTATGTGCTAATGTGCACACACACACACACACACACACACACACACACGCCACACAAACCTTTGATGAAGCAATTCCATTTGGATCAAATTTATGTTGACTTATATAAATCTCTATGCTCCAGTTTTAACTATTGTGTTGTTAGCAATAGACTTGGTAAAAAATATTCATCAATGGGAAAATATCTTCAGTGTGGTATCAGCATATCATGGCGCCCCATACAGAGTTTAGGAACCAAGTTTGGAAGGCTCTTTGGAGGCACAGAATTACATGCTGATGGAGTGCTAAGTAGACTGTCTCAGGCTACAAAATGACACATGGAGTATGATTTTCATATCATTAAAGACAGGGTGGGTAATGGCAAGGCCAGTGTGTATGATTATAGGAGAGTCCCACTTCTGTTCAGACTGGTCTGGTTCTCCAAATTTCTTCAGTGAAACTTCAAGATGCCTTATAAAGGAGATTTTAATTTTTAACAGACAATAAACTCAATTCTTTAGTAGGTGCTGAGTGGTTGGTGGTGGGCGCATGTCTAGGTGTGAAAACAGAAAAAGCATTCTGTCTGGGCATGCCCTTGTGGCAAGTCTCTAGGTACACCCATATTACCTTTATGAACTGAGTATGAGTTCCTACATATGGGAGAAACTGAGGCTGGCAGCCAGTGCTGTAGTATTATCTATTTAGTTAATTTAATTAGCAGTAACTAATATTGTTTCCCAGCATGTTCCAAGATATCTGTTATGCTGCATTATTTATAGGTCATTGTCAGTCAGCAAGAAAATAATAACAAGAAATGCTGGTGAGGGTATGGGAAGAGCAAAACCCTTCTACTGATGGATGAGAACATGAACTAGTCCAGCCTCCATGGAGATTAGCACAGTGGGTCCTCAAAAAACTACAAGTAGACTCATTATACTTCCTGGTTATATAGATTCCCAGTATTTACTTATAGTCCAAGTCAGCATTACAGAGAGGCTTACTAACCCGTGTTCATCACAGAACTATTTACAATAGCTAAGTTCTGGAACTAAACTAGCTGTTCAGCAACAGAGGAGTAGACAAAGAAGCTGGGATTTATAGACACGATGAAAATTTTTCTGCCACAAAGGAGAATGACTACTGTTAGGAAGAAAAACATGGATGCAACCAGAGATCGAAGTACAGAGTGAATTGAGTCAAGTCTCAGAAAGTAGACATGTTTTCTCTGACTTCTGGGTCCTGGGCTTTAGAGACATAAAAATCATGTGTCAATGACAGGAAAGCAGAAAGGAATTAATGGGAGAAGGAAGAGGGTGAACGAGAGTAGCAGGTTATGGAGGAATATAGCATACTATATACTTTCATGAAAATGACCTTACATGGCCCTGAACAATGGGAAAGAAAAAGAAAAAGAAAAAGAAAAAGAAAAAGAAAAAAATCTGTATGTGTTTTAAAATCAAGGGGGAAAGTTTGGTAGAGGTCTAGAAGGTTAAGTACACACAGACTAGCTCTTCCTCCCCTCACCCCCACTCTTTTAGATACCATCTCTAGTCTAGACTGTCCTCAAGCTCATTATGTAGCTGAGGATAAATTTAAACATCCAACTTCCCTGATCCCACCTCTCTAGTGCAGGTGTTATGCATCTCCACACAGGGCTTCCCACATACTGAGGACAGAACTCTGGGACAGAGCCACACCCCTAGCCACATGATGCTTTCTTGCAGGCACTGCCTCCACACCCCTTTGTTTCTTCCCTTCCTGACCCCCTGGATTTGCAGAGAGTGAGTCTCTGCTTTTGTGTCCCTTCTCTTGCCTCCTGTTGGAAGGTTTCTGTGCTCTAATTTTTCCAATGAGCTGGGCTTTACAAGCACACTCAGTTATGGAAATTGTATGTTAGGAAGGAAAATATAGTGTGGAACTCAAGAAAATATCCAAGTTCTGAAATTAAAAAAAAAAAAAATCCTACATGATGTAGGAGAAAAAAAATAATTCAGGGGCGAGAAGCCTGACAGTGTTCCCTTGGGTCCTTAAGATTTATCACCTGCATACACAGGAGGCTACAGAAGGGAGATATGGGGACCAGGGCAATAACTCACAAGCTGGCTGAGAAGCCTGTAAGCTCCTGATAGTCCTTGCACTGTGTGACCCCAGATCATCCCCAGCTGGACCTGGGTAAGACCTCACTTCTAACAAGCAAGCCCCTTTCCACTCTCTTGGCTCAGGGCTCAGGGATCTGGGGAGGTAGTAAGACGACTGTACATCTTATGAGACAGGTGTGTGTTCTCTCATTGAGGACAAGAGAGAAGAAACAGAACTAACAAAAAGCAAACCAGCAACCCTATGCTTGAGTAAATATTGCACTCTGCTTTGAGAGAAAAATAAGGCTCACATTATCAGAGTTTAAAGCTAGAATATCCAAAGTGAATTAGCACTGTCTTTGAAAACAATTGTGAGAATTTTTTCAACATGATACTTTTATTGATTATTTGGGAATTTAAAATAATGCATCCTGATTACATCTACCTCCTAGTCCTCCAGGCCTAGACCCCCCCCCCACCATTGTGACCTCTTCTCAGGAGAGAGAGAGAGAGAGAGAGAGAGAGAGAGAGAGAGAGAGAGACCCAACCAAACCCTAAAACCATACCAAAACCAAAAAAAAAAAAAAAAAAGCCAAGCCCAGTTTGTGTTGCACATGTGCTCCCTGTCAAATTCCCAGAGGGGAACCCTTTAAAGGAAACTGAGTCCTTCCCCACACACACTCCTCCTAGAAGACCATAATTGTGGAGAGTTTCGCCTCACCAACCCTACCACAATTTTTAAGAGTTCTCTCTGATGGCTTCTTGTCTAGGATGTTAATTCTTGGGGGTGAGGGTATATTTAGAAGCACTTACAAAGCTTTTTGTCAGAGCCCACTAGATGACTCACTGGGTGGGTACAGGCATGGTCTGCCAAGCTTGAGTCCCATCCCCAGAATCCACATGGACCCAGGAGAGAACCAATTCCTCCAATTTTCCTCTGTTGTATGGCTCCCCTACAAGTTAATGAAGGAAACAAAAGTATTTTTTATAGCTCTTTATCAAAGATATCCAAATAATGAATGGATCACAGAGTACCAAGCAGATACAGGTGGTTTTTTTTAGAGGCAGAAAGAAATGCATCTTGTTCCAATACTAGCATGATTAGTTTAGCATAAGCCAAAGGATTTTGCTTTATACAAAACTGAATATAATTAGAATGTGGGGGTGGGAATAGAGCTCAGTGGTTGAGCACTTGATTAGCTTATGCGAGGCCTGGGTTTGATCCCCTAGTGCTGTAAGAAATAGAAATGGAGACCTGGATAATGAAATGGCTACATCTGTCCTCACCCACATTCATTGGAAAGGTGAGAATTGTTTCTTGCATTTCCCTCTTAGGCACCAATACACAGGGCTCTTCAGTTTCTGACCCGTGTTTTCTTGATTCTGTAGAATGACATTTTCTGCATTCATTCATTCATTCATTCATTCATTCATTCATTACACCTTTTTCTTATTTTTGTAATTCCCTTCTTTTCAATGAAATATTTTGTTTGCATATGTATGCATGTGTGAGCTGGTGCTCTGGGAACGTGTATGCATGGGGGGGGTGGTCAGAAGACAACTTTTGGGGTTTGGGGCTTTCTTCCATCTCAGGTGGGCCCTGGGCCTGGAATTCATGTCATCAGGCTTGGTACCAAGCACCTGGACCCACGAAGCCTTCCCCATTGAGAGTGTTTCATTTCTCCTGAGTCAGCTCTCTGTCTGTAGCTCTAGCTGACCCATTCTGGGATCGACCTCATACAACTTTCCTACTTCCAGTACCAGAACTTGAGGCATCAGCCAGCACAAGTGGCCTCATTCTTTTATTCAGTATTTATCTAGCATTAACCAGGGTATCAAGATGAATCTGCTGGGTTCATGGACCTGGATTCTCCCTCCTCCTCCTTTTTTTGTTTTTGGTCCTGGTCAGAGAGTTAGGATTGGGCTGTGTGCGTGTCTTTGAATCTCAGCCTTCTGATCATAGGCACCAATGGTGACTTTGCAGCTTTCTTGAGCAGATATTTTACCACTAATGTCTATTTACCTTTCCTACCAAGCTTGCTCCCTGGGAGGACCTTGGGTGTTTCCAATAACTCATTAGCTTAGGGTGGAGCGGCTCCTAATTCATCAGCAGGTGGAAGGTCTCTACTACTGCTGCCTTCTCTTCCCACACATAGTACCCATGGAGATCAATGCCTGAAATTCAGAAATAGAATGGATTTCTTTATGGTTTACATGACCTATCATTGTCAGGTTCTCCCTCCAATGAAAAACAAAGGTATGAAAAAACTACTCATTGTGTTGCTGTTGGTTGGGCCACAGAGAGGCAGAATAAATTGGCCAGGTTTCAAGAAGATGGAGCCAGAATTCAAGTTCTACAACTTAGCAGGTTCTTGATGTTGGATCTTTCAGACCTGAAAATGAGAAGTCTTGCAATGCTTTATAGACATGTTCTGTGGGTTGGGGATATTTCATGTATCCTGGGACTCTAAGAGGTACCATGGAGCATGTAATAGAAGGGAGGGGTTGTAGACATATCAGTCCTCCCCTGACAGAAGGATGGTTCTGCAAAAGCAACCATACTCTACCTGAATTCATTCTCATGATAAAGCAAGCTTGCACTGGTTTATCAGGGTTGATGACAAATATTTGGAAAATTTTTGTGTCTCTTCCTAAATTGTTGGCAGCTTAAGGTTTGAGGCTGTTGTTTATACTGACACCAGAGAAATTAGAAAACATTCTGAAACAAGGTTTTATTCATAGGTGCCTTCAAAGTTTTATCAGCACACCGCTGTTCTTCCTAAGTCTCTTTCAATAGTCTTAATCAGCTATTTTATTCAACTTCTCTGCACAGTCTGGTATGTAAGAAGTTCCTTTAATAAAACAAACAACCCCCCTCACCACCACCACAAAAAACAAAATTCAAGTTTCTGTAGTGTTACTGCTGTGACTGCTAAAAATAAAAACACTATTAGAAGCCTTAGAACATAGAAAGTACTTAAAAAAAACCTTAATTTCTTCCCCACTTACTCAGTATTATAAAAAAATATAAGTGCATCAGTGAAAAAGTGAGGCTTGCAAGGTAACAGTTTGCCCTCAAGTTTCAAAGTCTCACTTTAAAAGACATTTATTTTGAAAATTATGTGTGTGTACGGTGGTGGTGGAGAAGGGGATATGTGCAAGTGAGCACAGCTACTCCTGGAGGCCATAAGGTGACGCCAGATTCCCTGGAGTGGAGTTACAGGCAGCTGTAAGCCACCTAGCATGGCTGGAGCCAAAGTGAGGTTGTCTGAAAGAGTAGCAAGCCCTCTTAGTTGTTGAATCTTACCCCCAGCCACACACATCTCAGTTTTTGTCTCTTAAAACAAACTGGAAATGATTTTCTCTCATTGACCTGAATGGAGGGTAGATCTTTGAGCATACAGACATGACATGATAAAAAAAACCAAACATAACCACCATCTCTCCTTTCTCCATTCTATTCTGTCTGTTCTCCTTGGTTGATTGGGTTCACTTCTTACCATCCTGAGGCTGTCAGTACCCAAGATGTGCCCTGAAGAGGAAAAAGGACAATTAATCCACAGAGCGCTGGTGGCAGCATTATTGTTTATGAAACGATAGTTGCATCAGGTAGCAGCAAGTCTCAGCATTAGCACAACAAAAGCTCCAAGCCAGACCATCTGTTGCCACGTGGACAATCTGGTGGGCTTGCCAAAGCCATTTATCTGTGTCGAGTACATATCCAGCTCGGCCAGTCCTCATGCTGAGCAGAAAGGAAATTTAAAGAAAGACCCATCATTTATCATTGTAGACAGCTGGGCTAGAGTGTGGGCAGAGAATACTTTTTTTCCATTCTTCCTTGAGAAAAACAACGACCCTGAAGATGGTTAATGCTTGCTCAGCTCCAAGATTCATGCTTCCTACAGCCTCCCCAGCTTACAGTTTTCTTTCCTCTTTCCTATGCTGTAGAAGAAGGCAAGTTATAACTGTGGATACTTGATTCTTTGCCCCAAGGTTTCACACACAGGTGGTACCTGCAATTCTTTGGTTTTGGACTGAAGTGAGCATAGTGATTTCTACTTCCACAAACAGAGCCCCCAAAGTAACCAGTTTCTGTAAGACCCATTGTCTCTGAAGTTCAGCAAGGCTCAATGGTCATGCAGACTGTCTGGTACATTCTTATACAGCTGCGACTTGTGGACTCATCTCGCTGAACCTTAGTTTAGTGTTCTGTAACATGTCAGCAACAGCTTTAACACTGAAGTGGTGTTATGCAAGGCCACAGCCAGCTTCTGAAGTACCTTTTCTACATACAAAAACAAATACCAACTTCCATTTTTGTCTAAGACAAGGTATTATTAGCATTATATATTAAGGTATTCTCTTTAATCTGGTGTTTGCTCTTTCTGTCTCTCCGTCTCTCTCTTTCTCTCTTCTTCTCGATAGAGTTTTACTTTGTAACCCACACTGACCAAGAACTTTCTGTTCTCAGTAATACTTCTGCTTCAGCCTCCGGAGTGCTGAGATTATAGCTATAAACCACCACAGATGGCCATTTCTTTTGTCTTTAAGACAAATGAAATCATTTTCATGGGCCTTGAAAACTAGCATGAGCCATAGGCACTGAGTCTACTACTGTAGAAAGGTCCTGTGAACACACAGAGACATACAGATAATGATATTTTGTCATCTGCTAGCTATTTTCTTTAGCCTAAGGTTGATGGTTAAGTTTGTAAATAAATTAAAACATTTTTATAGATCCTAAATATTTTTGTGAGTCCTAGGTAATATGAATACTATGATAGATAGACAATATATATATATATATACATACATATATATGTATATGTAGTGCATACATATATAAATAGACACATACATCATATCATATAAGTATACACATACACATATATTTATACAAACAATTGAAATGGCTAGTACATTTTTACTTAGGTGTCTAGATTAGGAATTTAGTTGTTAGAGTTCCATGAATTAATTGATGTAAAACTCTGATGGCAGTTGCTGGGAGCCTATTAAGACTTGGCTAAATGTCAGTCCCTTCTCATCTCACATTGCTTGCCTTCCTTCTATAATGATAAACACATTGAGAAGCAGCAGACATATGGCCAAAGCAGAACCCCTTGATTTAGAACTCCATGAATAAATGAAACACAAAGAAATAGTGAGGTTTCCACCAACCTATTCTGTCTTGCAGCAAGTCACCCCTTCCCTCACAACTCCCATTTAAATGAATGGTGTTGCTCATCCACAGAATTGGATAGATGGTTAATGATGCATGAACACATTTTATAGGAATCCACTTGACCTGCCAGGGATCAATTCCATGATTTGATTAAAGGCTTAACCTTTCAAGTCCTATGTTGACCTCATGTTCACAGATAAATCTCCAAAGCTGATGAATCCTGGCATTTAAGAGTTGGGCTCAAGCAAAGATAGTATTCCAGTTTCCACGGTGTCTAATAGTGATGGAGTAGACTGTGGACCACAGCCGTGCTGTGCTAATGGTTATGGCTGGTGGCATCGCTTTGGGTAGCTCTTAGATGTTCTTCAGCCTCATTTCCCATTAGAATGACTACCAAGCTAATGCTGCGGGTTTATACCATTGTTTCTCAGAGGGAGGGCTACATATACTTCAGTGCCTTCTGGGCATGTCTTCTGGCAGGACCTTCTAGGGCGGAGACTTCCACCACCTCTGTAACTTCTAGGGTGTTACATAGAATAGAAGTTGAACAATGTGGTTTCGTGCTTAAGAATCAGCTGTGTTAAGCACTGGATCCCTTGACAGTCCCATCTGAGATTAATTATGATGTTTGAAAGAAATGGTTAAATTGTGAAGTAAAATGAAATAGGAATACATATATGATTCTCCCAAAGAAAATTATCCAAGTATCAGACAAGGGGATGTGCTTAGTAAAACAGAAATGAAAACAGGGTTGGTGTTTTGTTTGGGGGAAAGACTGGGAATGAATTTAGGTCATAATGGCATCATGAGGTATCACACCCAACCATGACCAGCTACGAGGAGTTTAGGCACTGGCAAGGTACCACAATGGTAGGTGACGAATTAAGGGAAATTACTTCCAGGGCCAGAGGGGAGATGGACTTCCCTTTCCCACTCCTGATGATGACTGAATCATGTTCTGTGCACTCTGACGCTCCAGGATGATGTCACAGTAATGGTGTTACATGATCTTTAATTGGGGGCTCCACAAATTTCCACATTCTTCCCTTTAAAACCTGAGCTTAAAACTTCCTGGGATGTTATAAGCCAAATAGGCACATCGCAAAATCATGACCATTGTTTACTTACACAATTTGAAGAGCTGCCCTGTGTGCATATATAATCTTGTTAAATGTCATTTATGCTTTCTAGCCTCTATCAGATTCCTTCTTCTCCTTCTTTCTCTTCCTTCTCTCTCATCCTTTTTCTTCCTCCCTGTCTCCTCTTCCTCTTCCTCTTTCTCCCCTTCCAAGACAGCATCTCCAGTCTAGCTGGCCTCCACCTCCCTATGAACTCAAAGCTGGCCTTGAGCAACACCTTGTTATACTTCCAGACCCCTAAGTGCTAGAGTTACAGACACATACTACCACATCTGATTTATATTGTGCTGGATCTTGCAACCAAGGATTCATGAATGTCAGGCAAACCACCCTACTGAGTTGCATCTCTGGACATGTCAGGCATCTTTTCATATCTCCATTTTTCTTCAAAGAAAGAAACTAAGGTTCAGGGATGTTGAGGTACTGCAGTGTCCTATAATAAGAAGATCTTCCAACTGGTAATAAGAACACATGCTCCACTATGTTCATAGCAGCCTTATTTATAATAGCCAGAAGCTGGAAAGAACCCAGATGTCCCTCAATAGAGGAATGGATACAGAAACTGTGGTACATTTACACAATGGAGTACTACTCAGCTATTAAAAACAATGAATTTATGAAATTCTTGGGCAAATGGATCTATCTGGAGGATATCATCCTTAGTGAGGTAACCCAATCACAAAAGAAGTCACTAGATATGCACTCACTGATAAGCGGATATTAGCCCAGAAATTTGGAATACCCAAGATACATCATGCAAAACAGAAGAAAGCCAAGAAAGATGACCATTGGGTGGATACTTCATTCCTCCTTAGAATAAGGAACAAAATACTCATGAAAGGATATAGGTACAGAGACAAAATTTAGAGCTAAGATGAAAGGATGAACTATCCAGAGACTACCCCATTCGGGAGTCCATCTCATCATCAGCCACCAAACCTAGATACTAATGCTCATGCCAGCAAGATTCTGCTGAAGGGACCCTGATATTGCGGCCTCTTGTGAAGCTATGCCAGTGCCTGGCAAACACAGAAGTGGATGCTCACAGCCTCTATTGGATGGAACACAGGGTCCCCAATGGAGGAGCTAGAGAAAGTACCCAAGGACCTGAAGGGGGCTGCAACCCTGTAGGTGGAACAACAATATGAACTAACCAGTACCCCCTGAGTTTGTGTCTCTAGCTGCATATGTAGCAGAAGATGGCCTATTCGGCCATCACTGTGAAGAGAGACCCCTTGGTCTTGCAAACTTTATATGACCCAGCACAAGGCAAGGCCTGGGCCAAGTAGTGGGAGTGGGTGGGTAGGGGAGCAGAGGTGGGGGGAGGGGTATAGGAAACTTTCGGGATAGCATTTGAAATGTTAATAAAGAAAATAATAAAAAAAAAGTTTTCTAATAAACATTTTTGTATTTGTTGAACCAAAGAACAATAAAAGTAATTAGAACAATCAGAGCTTGTGAATTAAGTCTGACATTTAATTTCATTTTTATAGCAATGTACTTTTAATAATCTTGGCCAATGGATACACACACACACACAAAATCTAAGAAAGCAAGTCTGTTACTGTTTCTTTATTCCCTGACAAACACAGTAGTTGGATAGGAGGAATTTGTTGTACCTACAGCAAGGAGTCTGGTAAGACTGAGTTATACATGCCCGAGGAACATGTGAAACTGCTTAGCGCAGTTTCAGATTCATACTTCATGGTCAATAGAAATTCTTATTTTCTATTATAATCTCAGAAAATAAAAAATAATTTAAAAAATCTTTGGTACCATAATTGCATGGTTATTGCAGTACATACCATGGTGGTTAGTCATTTGTGCACAGAAATTTGAATAGTATATTTGTATGGGAGAAAGGTGAAAAGTTAGATTAAATTGCAAAGTCCTTGCCTCTGTGATATTTGCTTCCCATCTGTAAAAATCTGAATGCATATATGAATGCATGTTTGTATTTTGTTTGCACCAAGGGCCTCTGCAAATAACATTTTCTTCCCTTTCCTGGTACAGGTTTTACTTTTTATTGGTATAGCATACATCCCAGGAGACAAAGTTGATTGTTGGTGATAGGTATATTTAATGTATTAATACATATTTATATATTTAAATCTTTCCATTTGAACTAGATTTTTTTGAAGTGGACACTGACATCAAAGGCTTGTTATTATAATGATTCCTAAATGAAGTTTTTCATATTGACCTCCAATTTTGGGTACAACAAAATGGGAATATGAATAGCTGTTTCTCTGGCCAGTAGGTGGCGAACACAAACTCTCCCAGCTTTTATTGCAAGACACTGTTGTAACATACTAACCAGGGTTATAAAGCACAAAGGAAAAGTGGAAATTAGGTGCAGACTCAAGAAAGTTGCAGCAAATTACTTTGACTGTGTCTGACCAATGGCCCCTCAGGGCAAGCAGAGAATGATCTTTGCATTACATTCATGCAAGATTTACTTTTTATTGAGCAATCTTGGTTTCATTATGCCTAATTAAGTTTGTTTTTTTCTTTTAAATTTTTGACAAAAATTACTAAACACTCCTTTCAGATAATACCATCTACCTGTGTGTCTCACTAACAGATTTAGTCACTCGTCAAGTAGCCACCATGGAAGAATCAGGTGTCAAGACACCTTATAGAATACTTGTTCTAAATAACTCAGATTCTCTTTCTGCTCAGGTGTATGGAGTATTGGATATGCAGCCAGGGGCTCAGACATACCTAAAATCAAAATGAATGTGTGTCGTGCTTGGACAGATGAGCCCCCGACATGCCAGGAAGCTACAGAGGGATGGTTTTGATATTTGAAGGGAGCTGTTCCCCACCATAAAGTTGGAAGGCAGCCGGCAGCCTATCCACTTTTGGCAGGTTTGAGGAGTCCAGATGTCCATCATGAAATGAGTTATTTAATGTATCTGTGGGCTGTTTGCAAAACGGGAAGGCCTCCATTTTTCCAAACATCAAGTGGGCAGAGCCAAATGTCTCTACCATCCACCCCAACTTGGACAAGGATATTAAGTGCACATAAAGGATCCTTTATACCCTGTCCAATGCAAATCAAACATTTGCATTGCAATTTGTATCAACTTAATTCTATTTCTTACACAGAAGGAGCTCCATTAGGCCACTCTGCCAAATAGCCACTGTCTGGTGAACCTTTCCCCTATGGGGCAGTTATCAAACTGATCTGTTGGATATAGTGTGATACTATTCCATACGCACCTTTTATTATATTTCATCATCAGACAAAAGAGACACCCAAAGAACTTAAAACAACAACAACAACAACAACAACAACAAGTCTGATTTAAATAAGGTCGCTTTAAGACCTGGCACTGGAAGAAATAATTCATATTGGAGAGGAACCACCTATAGGCTTTGTCTGTCTGTCAACATCAAATATTAAACTTCTTAAATTCATGCCTTTATATCTTATATAAGGGTGTGTACTGAATACATGTGGATGACAGTGATTTATATCATTAAAAGTATCTTTTGGGGCTGAGGAGACGATGGACCAGGTGTTAAAGTACCTGTTTTACAAACATAGGAACCTAAGATGGATCCCAAGAACCTGTGTTTAAAAAGCCAGGTGTGATAGTGCATGCTTGTAATCCAAGTTCAGGGGAGACAGATACAAGCCGATCTCTGGAGTTCACTGGGCAGCCAGCCTAGGTGAATCTGAATTCCAAGATCGGTGAGATATCCTGCTTCACAAATAAGGTGGAGAGACACAGGGGTCGACAGAGGTTTGATGCTAATTCCAGGACTTCTCAAATGCATACACCTGCACATGCCTCTGCATTCCCCATCGTTTGCACACATGCACAAAAGCATGTACATCCAATATACGAACACATACATTTTAAATCAATGTGTCTGTTTCCCAAGGAAAAAGCACATATGTATATGAATGCTAAATATTGTGAAGCATTGTAGGGTCTTGGACTTGTAGGTGTCTGTGGATCTTCCTACATAGTTTGCAAAGGGCTCACACCTCGTGTAAAACTCTATTAAGATTTGAAGAGTCAGTCATAACTGTTCAAATAACATTCAGTGACCTGGATGTCTGTTCACTATTTTCATTCAAAATGGCAGACTGAATTGCATTAAGCGCTTAAGTGAATTAGCACATTTATGAAAGACACCTCATTTGAATGTACTGGTTAAAGAGAAAGACAAAATGCACATGTTAAAGAATTAAGTTACAACATGCTATATTACGAAGAAATGTGGGAACATTGGCATGTGACATTTTTATAGTGTCTTCTAGGTCCTAATCAGCTTTAGGGAGTTCTAAGCTCTCAGCAGATCTGTTTGGGGCACATTGTTTCTTTTTGTTGTTGTTGTTTTTTGTTTTTTTGTTTTTTTGT
>NC_034601.1:4139661-4144596 GCF_900095145.1 Mus pahari | reverse complement strand
CCTGTTAGTCTGAGGGTATGCCAGCAAGCTGTGTTCTTCCAGGGTTTCTGTTTCAAGTTCCTGTACCCACTGGTACAATACTGGTCGGGGCAGGGGGGATATTATGAGAGAAACCAACCACTTTCTGATTAGATTTTTTTTGTTTTTGGTTTTTGGTTTTTGTTTTTTTTCTTTCGAGACAGGGTTTCTCTGTATAGCCCTGGCTGTCCTGGAACTCACTTTGTAGACCAGCCTGGCCTCGAACTCAGAAATCCACCTGCCTCTGCCTCCTGAGTGCTGGGATTAAAGACGTGAACCACCACGCACCGGGCACATTGTTTCTATGTGTCTAATGATACTGCCCATTCTTACAGTGTATGACTCCTACAGTTTGATCGCTTACGAGATGAATTTACCTTCCTCTCTACAGTGCACTACATTTGGAGCAGACTATTTGCCTGCTCACTGGCTGAAAGGTTTCTCTCCCTTTGCCTTGATACCTCCTCTGTTAGACAAACCATTTGAGAAGGAGCCCTCGGGTCCCTGTAATGGGATTATCCATGTGGAAAGCTCCAAAAATAAAACTTCGGTCTAATACAGAGAATCTCAGATGTCTGGGTTGAGTAACAGTCACCTATGCATAGCCTACAACAGGTGCCCTCTATTATCTTCACAGGTTCAGAGTCAGTACTTGGTAGGGAACATACTATACTGCATTAAGCCAATGAAATGAAAGAACAAATCAGATTGAAGGAGAAACTGCTCACAGTTCTGAAGGCGTCAGTCCGAGGTCCCTAGTTTCTGGGTCTGTAGAAATGTGGAAAGTTCATGGTGCAGAGAATGGAGGGCTGAGAAGCTGCTCACCTCATGGAAGCCAGTAATCTGAGAGAGAGAGGAAGAGACAGGGATGAAAACACATCCTCAAGGACCCATGACCTTAAACTAGATCCCACCTTCTAACATGTAGGCTACACGGTCTTAAAGTCATCAGCCCACAGGAGCTAACTGACTCTCAGCAGCACAGAAATACCAACAGGGAATATCCAGGAATCTGTGTGTTTGACAAATAGTCCCACATAATTCCAACATAGATGGTTGGGAAGCTCACAAGCTTACATTCATCAATCATGGTGGAACTGTGACTGCTTTATCTTGACAGATCATGGATGGCCAAGAGAACCATCCCCAGAATCGTTCGACACAAGTAGTTCTGGGCAGAATCTTTCTGGGAAATTTACCACCCAGGAGGTGCCATGCATTCTGGTGTAGACATGGATTCAGGGGATGGGTAAATATGGTAAAAGAAGCTGCCACAGCCACAAAATGGAACTGATAGTTCGAGCTTAGCACTTCAGCCTTTCGTGGAATCTACTTTCTGATATGTAAATTTGTATGTAATTTGGGGGAGGGGGTGCTTTAGGAACTCAGCTAGAGAGGAGGAGTGAGAGACAGAGATGTGTGTCTTATAAATAACAGACACTCAGTAAGAGACAGTTTAAGTCTCCGTTACTGTGGTTATTATCCCTTTAGCCAGGCCATAGTGATGCTTGCCTTTAATCCCAGCCCTTGGGAGGCAAAGGCAAGCAGGTCTCTGTTCATGGGCAGCCTGGCCAAGGCTGCACAGAGAAACCCTGTCTTGAAAAACCAAAACCAAAGCCAAAGCCAAAGCCAAAACCAATACATCCATGCATGCATGCATGCATACATACATACATACATACATACATACGCACATACATAAAAGCCCTGAGTTGCTATGCTGAGCCTTAGTAAAACTGACTCTGAACAGGGATGTCTTGTTGATTCCCTCCCCTCCCCTTCTACTTTCTGCTTCTCCCTCCTGGCTTTCTGTTTCTCTTTAAGTGGTAAAGCTGGTTTCAGATGAGCAGTTCTCTCCCTTATATTTTAAATACTGTAGGAAGTCAGGTTTTTTGACAGCTCTCATCTGCACAATTGTAATGCCAAGGAAAGGAATGGGGGCGGCAGGTGCAGACACACTCTGCCTGCACGGAGGTGTGCAAAGTGGCTGATCAGCGAGATATTTTTAAAGTTTCATAGGTGCGAGGCAGCCTGCGCTAATGAGAGTTTTAGGGGATTTCTCAAATCTAAAGTGAAGGGTGCCAAGAGTGGAACATGACCTTGGGGCTTTCCTGTACATGTTAACTAATATTACAAAGGACTCCCGGAAAACCCTTGAAGTAAACTTCAGCAAGAGGATACAGGGAGGGACAGGTGAGACAGCCCACGCTTGGACTGCAGAGCTAATGATGGCTGCTATAAATAGATGTGTTCGAAGGACTAGGGCAGAATACCGTGGGTAGTCTGTTAAGAGCAAGACTTGGAGCCTCTGGAGCTAGAAATGAGGGGCTAGGTTACACACTGCAGTGTTTTATTTGGGAGAAAAATGAAAGACAACTTTGCCTCTGGTCACCAAAGCACAAGACTGCTAGGGTTCCCAGCTGGTGTTGGCTTCTTCAGGAAATTTGTCTTGGATTAGGATGTTTTAGGGGTCAAGCTCACAAGGAGTGGGTGGGAAAAGTAAAGCAGGCAGTGAACCCCTTATACGCCGACCTATCCGCTTGGCAGTTTGCCCAAGCCACTTTGCTCTCCCTTCAAAGGCATGTGTTTCCCTTTTGCGGGCAGTGCAGCTGATACCTCTAAGAGGCTGAAGACATTCCCCAAGCTCATGCAGATGCAGCTAACACCAGGATTTGGGCTTCAGACTCCCAGCTAGTGTTCCGGGTAGGGTGAATGGTGGTGGTGGGTGGTGAATACCGCGGACAGTGGTTGTATTTGTTAATTTTCATGTTGACATGTTAAAAACAAACTAACAAGAAACAACACAAGGGAGGAGGAGTTTACTTTGGCTTACCATTCTGGGAAATACAGTCTCTCATATTGAGAAAACCAGGGAAGCAAAAGACTGGAACTACATACATACATACATACACACACATACGTACATACATACTACATACATAGTCAGAAAGCATGGAGAGAGAAGTGCTGGTTCTCAGCTCAGTTCTTCCCCCTTTTTATTAACTCCCAGAACCTCAGCCCATGTAGGGTGTTTCTTCTCAAATACATTTTGCCTGTCTAGAAACCCCCGAGAGCCGTGTAATTTTAGATGCTGTCAGATTGACAATTAATATTAGCCATCACAGTGGCTATTATGAAGAGAATAATGTCCTTAGAATGAAGAGTATTAAAAGGTCAACTTCAGTCTTCGAGTACAGAGAATCCAGATACAAACAGGCCTGTTGTGCATTGTAATCAAAGATCTAGGCATCAGATTCGGGACAGGGCTCACTGGGTTTGTGTTACAGTCTTCGTTTCTTTAAGTCATAGAGTCCAGCTGGAGGAAAGCAAGTGGCCGTGGCAGAGTTCAAGTTCACTGGGAGAGTCTAATTTCATGTGGAGAAACTGAGGCAGGAGATGAGATATAAGTGAGCCTGGAATTATGTTTCATGCTGACTGTCATTTACAGAAGCCAACACTTAGGGACAGTAATCAGATCTTCACAATGTGCCTTATTCGGTGTTGACAATCAGGGAAGACAACAGACTAATCCTCTTGGGAACTCTGCCTTGATTCTCATAGGGATAAGTGAGGTGGAGACAAAAGCAGTCAGCCTTTTGGGCTTCGTCTTGTCGTCTAGTCAGGCAGTCAGCTGCACTGATACGTCTGTGTGTCTCTTGCTTCCCTCCCTTGCTCAGTTCTCTTGCTCTGTTGGTGTCTTGGCCCAGGTACAATGTAAAACATTCTGTTTGCTTTGTTTCTGCTACTGTCAACCATGGACTTCTCCAGGGGAATCTGGGCTGGGAGGGGGTTAGGTCACAGCAAACCAACCATGACCAGTGTGTGCTCACTAAGCTGTTGATAAAAAGGCACGTGCAGATCCCATTTTTATTATACAAAGCACAACTGTGTCTTAATATGGCTGCCTGGCCTGGTGCTGTGGGTAGGTGGGAGAGAGTGCCTGACAGAAGTTGTAACTGCATTATGAGGAGATGCAGCTGGCTCAGGAACTGGCATTTTTCTGGAGTAAAGACCTGTGGGGCTTAAAGGATTTTATGCCTTTCTGGGCTCTGGTTTAATCACCTTCCCATCCTCTCAGTACTTAGCACCCTGAGCTCCCTCTGTTTCTCTGTCTCATGGTTGATTCTCCTCACTACCATGCATGTGGATGACCTGGAGGCTAACAGTCTAGGTTTAAAGACTCCTTCAGCAGCATAGAGTCAACCTTGTGTGAGCCCATACATATTCCCACAGAGTTTTGTCATCTGCAGAAATCCTAAAAATTCTTCCTTAAGTACTTTGTAGGGGACTATGGCAAAAGACACAACCAATTGTCTTTCTGACACAGCCACTGGGGACACAGCCCAATGTGGTGACTCTCTGACTTGAAATATCTTTAAAGTCGCGAACTCAGTCTTTAAAAAAAAATCACATGCATTCTGTATTGTGCTCTATTATATATTCAAGTTGGCTTTAGTGTGAAATAATGCTGCCCTCCCCAAATTGAAAGATGCTTTCCCCCATACATTCATATACCTCCTGGTATACTGTGTGCCCTAGTTTAAAAGTCCTTTGAACAGAATAAAGTAAAAATTAAAAAAAGACCTATAAAACACTGAATAAGTGCAAGTCATTCATAAAGTTTTTATTTATTAATAAATGATTATTTTAAATAATTAATGGCCATCAAATCCACTTAAGTGGACCAGGTCCTTTAGGAATTAGAGACAGCTTTAGCCACAGCTAAAGAACCCTCCTGCTCCTGAAAGAGAGAGAGACAGAGACATAGACCGAGACAGACAGACAGATGGACAGACACAGAGACAGAGAGTGACAGATGGATGGACAGACAGACACACAGACACACAGACACACAGACACACACACACACACACACACACACACACACACACACACACAGAGAGAGAGAGAGAGAGA
>NC_034601.1:4137016-4139047 GCF_900095145.1 Mus pahari | reverse complement strand
TTTTTGGTTTTTCGAGACAGGGTTTCTCTGTATAGCCCTGGCTGTCCTGGAACTCACTTTGTAGACCAGGCTGACCTCGAACTCAGAAATCTGCCTGCCTCCCGAGTGCTGGGATTAAAGGCGTTTAGTCAGGGTTTCTATTCCTGCACAAACATCATGACCAAGAAGCAGTTGGGGAGGAAAGGGTTTATTCAGCTTACACTTTCCATACTGCTGTTGATCACCAAAGGATGCAGGACTGGAACTCAAGCAGGTCGGAAAGCAGGAGCTGATGCAGAGGTCATAGAGGGATGTTACTTACTGGCTTTTTTCCACTGTCTTGCTCAGCTTGCTTTCTTATAGACCCCAAGACTACCAGCCCAGAGATGGTACCACCCACAAGGGGCCCTCCCCCTTGATCACTAATTGAGAAAATACCCACAGCTGAATCTCCTGGAGGCATTTCCCCAACTGAAGCTCCTTTCTCTGTGATAACTCCAGCCTGTGTCAAGTTGACACACAAAACCAGCCAGCACACCATGGTTCTACTGTCAGCATCTACTTTAGGACTATAAGGGCAATGTTAAATTGTTATAACAGAGATTCTCATAGAAAGCTTGGACTGACTCAATCTAAAGCTCTTAATATTCATTGGAATTGTTATTTTCAGCAGAGGTTCTTTGTGGGAACTGGAACTTGATATGCAACTGAATGCAGAACTAGCTGAGATGCAAAGGTTACGTTGGTTCAGAGGAAAAAAGATACTGGTGGGAGGTCTTCAGCCATGCATGATGGCTTCCTGTTCAAACAGGAACCCAGCAAAGCTCTGTCTAACTGACTTTCTTCAGCTTCTTTCTCTCTTTGTTCTGTAATGTTTTCCTCTGAATTGAAAATGTATTAAGTCTCAGGAAGTAAACACAACTTAAAAAGCTCCAGAACTATATAAGATTTACAATGCCTTACTGGGATGGTAATACAAGCTGTGACAATAATTGACAAGAAAGACTCCTGTTGGAGATGCAAAGATGCTGGCAAATGGTGTAGGAATGTCAGTTGTCGCTCAGGTTAGGGCAAGACTTTTCAGTGGCAAAAGTCTTGGAGTCATTCATGCTGTTGTAAATAACCAAAAATTTCACTGGACATGCAACCTAATTTGGTTACTCTGGTCTACCATTATCAACCCATCTTGGGTGAATATGTTTGTCCACATCACTCTAGGAAAAGACACATAACACGGGGACTCTGGGAAAAGACACATAACATGGGGTTCACTGATAGGAAGGTTGAGACAGCTTATCTTTGCATTTCCAAATTTCACAGAATCTAGAAGGAAGGAGTTGCTTCCCCCTTCATCTATGCTTTCACCAGAGCTGCGCATAGGTAAATTTGGCCAGCCAAGTTGTCAGAGCTGTTGAGAAGGGAATGCTACTGATATGCAGTTGACACAACACCAAAACTTACAGCATAAGCCTACTGAGTAATTATGAAGTCTGACTGTCACTCTGCTTCTGTAAGTCTGTGCAAGGTTATAGTTTTAATGACATCTCTCCTCTTTCTCTGACTTCCAGTTGTTCGAAACCTAGCTGAGTGAACAATGGTACTCTTCCCTGGGTAGGTCTACAGTTGCCTCCAGTTCTTTGTGCAGGACTAAAGACTCTTGGACATTGCTCTGTCCACTTTAGCATGTTCCTTGTTGTTGTTGTCTCTGCTCAACTCATGTTTAGGCAGTCATGTTGGTAGAAGAGGCCATGAATGTGAAGGAGAGCAAAGAGTGATATGTGGGTGGGAGGGAGGAAAGAAAAAGAAAATGGTGTAATTGTGTTATAATTTCAAAAAATAAAAACATTAATAGTAAAAAAATATCAAAACTTAAAGAAATAACCCAGATGTCCCTCAACAGAGGAATGGATACAGAAAATGTGGTACATTTACACAATGGAGTACTACTCAGCAATTAAAAACAATGAATTTATGAAATTCTTAGGCAAATGGATGTATCTGGAGGATATCATCTTGAGTGAGGTAACCCAACCACAAAAGAACTCACTTGAT
>NC_034601.1:4122545-4136396 GCF_900095145.1 Mus pahari | reverse complement strand
CCAGGGCCAAGAAGTGGGAGTGGGTGGGCAGGGGAGCAGGGTGGGGGAGGGTATAGGGGACATTCTGGATAGCATTTGAAATGTAAATGAAGAAAATATCTAATAAAATAAGTTTAAAAACCCAAAGGAATAAAATAGCAGCAGCAATAACAAAAAAAAATGAACAAAAGAAACAACAACAACAAAAATTCCAAATCATCTACCAAGAATGCTGTCTTCCTTGGCTTCCAGTAGTTTCCTGGTGACCATCACACTTTTCCACACCAGTTCTACAGCATGATGCAACCAGAGAAGATGCATGATGTGAGTCTACTCCACATCTTGCTAGACTGGCCACTGTTTGAGAATGGATAATTTTACACATGTTCTACTTCACAAATGAGTACAATATTTTGTCTAGGATGTTTGTAATTTGGGGGTGCCCTTTGGCTACCAATAACTCTTGATCATTGCCAAGTAAAATCATAATAGCTCCAGGTTCTTTCAGTGGAAGGTCAGCAATGGGTGGTCCTACGTTTGTGGACTTACCATCATGTGTCCTGGGGCTCATATGTCTTTCTTTTTTTATTAGATATTTTCTTCGTTTACATTTCAAATGCTATCCCCAAAGCCCCCTATACTTTCCCCCCTGCCCTGTTCCCCAACCCACCCACTCCTTCTTCCTGGCCCTGGCATTCCCTTGTACGGGAGTATATGATCTTTGCAAGACCAAGGGCCTCTCCTCCCATTGATGGCTGCCTAGGCCATCCTCTGCTACATATGCAACTAGAGACACAGCTCTAGGGGGTACTGGTTAGTTCATATTGTTGTTCCTTCTATAGGGTTGCAGACCCCTTTAGCTACTTGGTTACTTTCTCTAGCTCTTTCATTAGGGGCCCTGTGTTCCATCTAATAGATGACTGTGAGCATCCACTTCTGTATTTGCCAGACACTGGCATAGCCTCACAAGAGAGAGCTATATCTGGGTCCTGTCAGCAAAATCTTTCTGGCATATGCAATAGTGTCTGGGTTTGGTGGTTGTATATGGGATGGATCCCCGGGTGGGGCAGTCTCTGAATGGTCCTTTCTTTATCCGACATCCTTTTCCAACTCTGTATGGAGAACATGTATTTCTGCATTAAGGATACCATCTCCTCATGAACTGACCCCAAGTGAAGTTCATGGTGTAGAGAGGCCAAGAACATTTTCTACAAATGCAGTTCTTCTTGTTCTGCTGGGATCTAGTTACTGGAAGCATGTCTCACCTGACTTTTCTTCATTTCTTATTGGCCAGAATAGGATAACTTGCCCTCTGCTAAACCAGTTGCTGGTAGAGGGGTACCCTTTGAAAGTGATTGGTTTGTAACAGAGGATATTTTTCATCAGAGGCAAGAAGAAGGACCAGGGGTGCTCTGAATGAGTATTTTCAAATAATAGCAGTCTTTTTTTGTTTGTTTTCGAGACAGGATTTCTCTGTATAGCCCTGGCTGTCCTGGAATTCACTTTGTAGACCAGGCTGCAGTCTTAGCCCACAGTGTCTTCTTATTTTATCACTTTGGTGTGAGTGGGTAGGGGTATGTGGGATTTCAATGAAGAGTCATTCTTATCAATAAGACATGGAGGGGTTCTTGGCTTACTTTCAAATGGATGAGATTAATGTGCTAAAGGAAGTTGGAGAAAGCTATGTCTAAAACTACATCCTTCTCCCAGCTGTAGAGTTTAAGGAGATAGGGCAAGATGAAATGAACAGGAACACTCGACTGCTATTTGGGGATGAGATGATGCAGGGCACTTGGACCATGCCATCAGAGGAACTGGCAAGGAATGGATTAGACTGAGCATGTCCAAACCCTGGAAATTCCAAAAACTGAGGTTAAAATCTCATCTTGAGACCAGCAGAAGTAGGGCTAACTCTCCCCCTATTTTTGTGCCTGCCTTGGGGCATCTAACCAGGTGACTGCCAGTGCCTGGAACACCTCTCCGTGCTAATGAGGCATCTTTGTAGCCATAGCCTTCAGTCAATGACATTCTCCCTCCCTGGCTGTTCTCATGCCTCTCCCCAAAACTATATAACACTTGGTTCACCCTAAATAAAGGGTATGCATTCAAACCCACCCCCAATACAGGAATATGAACAAGTTAAGATCATCTCTGGGAGCTGCTTCATTAAAGATTGTTGGAGAAGGCCTTCACCTAAAGGACCCATAAAAGAAGGACTCCCCGAACACCCTGCCTCCACAGCACTTGTTCTCAACTGGACTGGGCTCCTTCTTGCCTTGGACTCTGCTTCACCCACTTTCGGCCTGGTGGGCAGCTGTGTCTGGGAGGGAAGAGGCAGACTGTGAACCCTACCTGTTCCCAACTTTGCCTTGCCCTGGGCCCTCCAAGCCAGTGTAAGGGAATTTAGTAAGGGAATTTCCAGTTTTTACCAAAACAGGACAGAGTACTTCCTTGCATGAAGCTTGCATCTACAGAATGTCACAGTAGACAGAACTGAAGCAATGGGATGGTCATTGACTCTGGTATTCTGAGATTCGTGCATTCGCTGATTCAACAGATACTTATCACAAACTCTAGTGCAGTTCAGTCTATGAGTAATCTGCACTGGAGACCCAGTGAATGGCATACATGATGGAAGCAATCAAAGGGTAAAGGTGCAAAGAGACAAATAAGAGATGATATAGAAAGGTAGTGTTAACAGGACAAATGATGAAACACAGGTAGATGAGAGAGCTACTTTCGAATGGAGGGCTGGAGGGGTTTTGTGATGAGGTAGCATTTGTTTTAAGAGCTGGGCACCACGACACATACCCCAGCCCCAGAATGTTAAGGCAGATTCCAGAATGGCCCAGACTGTACAGCAAGTCATTGTCTCAAAAAAAGTTTTTTTGTTTTTGTTTGTTGTTGTTGTTGTTTTAAAGCACAACAGATAGGAAATAATTTCTCATTTGTAAGATGCCTGCATTGTTTAAGGCAGAATACCAAGAATAAAGCTCAAGGACAAGGTGCTTACTGAAGACAGGGAGGGAGCTGGAGGTGGGGCTGGGCTGGAGCTAGTCTCGGGCTGGAGGTGGGGTCAGGTGGGTCTGGGTCTGGGTCTTTTCTGAAGGATTCTTGTGGGTCCTGCAGAGTATCTTATAAACACAGTTCTTCTGACTGCTCTTGTACTAGCACAAGCAACATGGAGAGGAAATATAGAAAATACTTCAATAGCAGCTGTGGGGCTTCGTGAGCATATTGTTTGTTATTATGTTGTTTGAGTTATAGGATGCAACTCATAAGAACACTGTTGTTTGCACAGACTTACTTGCCCGGTCTATTGTGGTCCTGGTTAATGCAGGCATCTATGCAATCTTCCTGTATTTTGTGGCTTCCCAAGAGAAGTGCCATTGCAGATTCAATAAAGATAGCAATAAAGCCCATATTAATAATGTATGCAGAGCTATATATGTCTATTTATAAGGTGCAGAATTACAGTCTTCCTCTCTCATCAGATGAACATAAGTATCCTGAACTGTGCTGGATAAGGTTTATCTCCCAATCTGACACCCCCTTTCACTATATTGCATGTTAAGAGAAGAGCTAAGTGCTATTCCAGTCCTGGGACACGGTGCCCCTTGGATCTGGGGTGATTATTTGTGCAAGAAAGTAGAAATAAAGCAGACCTAAAAACATATTTCTGATTCACAACTGAAAAGAGGAATATGCAGTTAGACAAAAGAAGACAGGTTTGCTTTCTTGGAAGGCATTATTTTCTGAGAGAATTTTATTGAGGCAGTTGAGTGAGCAAACATTTAATATGGCTAGTGCACCCACTGTGTGGTGGAGAAGAATATCTTAATATATATGTGATGCATATGTTCAGCTATTTATATCATCATAAAGCAAAAGAAACACTCAGGATATTGACTTGGAGGGGTTAATTAATTATTTATGAGGACCTACTATGCACTGGATTACTTTATAGCCACCATGTCAATTCATTGACTCCTCATTAACTCACAATGTTGTTCATCAGTCAGTATAGATAAATATTACTGATATGACAAGTGATCTCATATTTCATAAGGCTTATATTTTGTACCATAACAATCTCTGCTTGGATCATTGCTGAAGATCATCATAGAAGCACGAATATGCTTGGTACACACACACACACACACACACACACATTCGAGCATGTGCATGTGTGTGCACTGCATTCGTAGCTTTTGTGTTTGGTTGGTAGAAATTTGCTCATATTCAACTGACCAGGGCAAGAAGCTGCCCTGGTGGATATTTTAAAGTATAAATGGCAGGATCCTAGATATTAACAGAGCATGTTTGAAAGTCTCCCTGTGTCAATGACCACTGAGGCTCAGTGACCTCCCTAGGAGAGGGGTCTTGAGATGAAGAGCCCCAGTCCAGTTACACTGACTCATCCTTGTGGATATCTGTCTTGGATGACTGCACACTGAAAACCAGCCTAGACTTCTTAGCACATCTAGACCTCATGTTCCTTCTTCCCAACCCGTGTCTCTACCTGGAATCTCAATGAATGGCACCATGAGGTACACAAAGTAGGAACTGGAAACCCACTACTGCTTCCCTTCCATGCAATTACACCTCAGTCACTATGCCCTAAATTCTCACCCTCTTCACAATGTTCTTCCCCAATTACTATGAGTTCGTTCTCACAGTCTGATCAGAATAATAACATTTCTCTTTGCTTGTGAGATTTAGCATTTAACAGCTAAACCATCTTTTCAACCCAAAGGAATGATAATCTTTTTAAAGTTTGAAAATTACCAGCATTTTGTCAGATTAAAATCTTCATTTCATCTCCTATGCAATGCTTTGCTTCAGAAACTACAAGTTCTACTAAAAAACTATTTAGTGCACAGATAAATAAAAACCAAGGAAATCATTTAGAGCAAGAAAACCAAGAAATCATTTAGAACAGAAATGGAAGAAGTAAAGCTATCACTCACTGTGATGAAATGATCTTGGATAGAGGAATTAATAATGCGCCAGTACTCCTAGATCCCCAAGTTTAAACTACAACAGAAAATAAATAATTTAAGAACATAAGAACATTTTCTGGGTATATTTATCTATAAAATCTATAACAATCAGTTGTATTTCAATACCCAAACAGTAAACAAAATGAAAAGAAATTTTAGAAAATAATTTTATTTACAACAATACCAAAGAGACAATGCCCTGACTAGACATCTTATGCCAGCAAGTAAAACCTCCAGTGGCAGGAATTTTTTAACACCTTGTTGAGGTGTTGGCCAACAGAATGCATTAGACCCTTCCAAACATCATGGGTTATCACTGAGACTGTTGGTTACTCTCTATAACATGAGTGATAAAACTCTACTGCTGAAGACAAAACTTATGTCATTGAATATAGAGGTACTCAACTGGAAGTTTCACCCCAACTTCACCCAGCACTCATGATGCTGGAAAAGATGCTACTTTGCATGCTACTGAGAAAAAGGTAATCATTAATATCACCCAGCTAGAAATCCTGTGACCTTCAAGAGTTACCAAATTACCTGACTGAAATATATACTAGTTAAGTCATGGCAAAATGTTATGAGAGTAACCAACCGCATTTTTAAAAATTACATTTAAGGGCCATTTAATAAGATGGAACCCATACACTGACACTGTTAATGTGGCCAAGGACCCGGGATAAGCCTAGGGCAAAACCTACTACTGTTATTCTGCTGGTGGAACACAACAATAAAATGACCCCTACTTGCTTTTTAAATTATTTGCTCATATATCCTGGCTGCAGATGCCCCCCCCCATTCAACCCCAATCCCTCTCCATGTTCTTTTAAAAAGGTGCAGGCCTCCCAGGGCCATCAAGCAAACATGGCATAACAAACTACAACAAGACTAGACATATACCATCACATTAAGGCTAAAACAGGCAGCCCAGTAGGAGTAGAGCTCCACAAGCACTCGATAGAGCCAGAGACATTCCCCACCCCCACTATTAGAAATCTCACAGGAACAGCACACTACGCAGCCTACTGTAGAGGACCTAGGACAGACCCCTCCAGGCTCCCTGAGTCTCAGTCACTTGATTCTGTGGTTAGTGTTCTTGTGGTGGCTCTGACTCCTCTGGTTCCTCTGCCCTTCCTCTTCCTCCTCCACAGGACTCCCTAAGTACCTCCTGAGGTTTGGCTATGGGGTTCTACATCTGTCCTCATCAGTTTCTAGATGACCAATTTCTGGTTTCTCTTATGATTATCATTCTAGGCTCTGGTCCCAGAATATTCTGCAGGCAAGACAAACTGCAGGTTAAAGATTTTGTGGGTGAGTTGGTGTCCTAATACATCCATTTGAGGCTTTGCCTGGTTACCAATCTGAAGGTATCACCATCCCTAATTTCAAGCTGCACTACAGAACTGTGGTAATAGAAACTTCATGGTATTGGCATAAAAACGTACATACTGATCAATGGATTGAAACTGAAGACCCAAACATAAATCCACATACCTATGGATACTGGATTTTTGATAAAGAAGCCAGAAATATACTATGGAAAAGAGAAAGAATCTTCAACAAGTGATGCTATAGTAATTGAATGTCAGTATGTAGCAGAATTCAAGTAGATCCATATCTATCACCCTGCACAAAACAAGTTTTAGTGGATCAAAGACCTCACCATAAAATCGGATACACTGAAACAAATAAAGGAGAACGTGGGGGAACAGCCTTGAACTAAAGAGGTTCTTAAAAAGCATCATTCAACTATCATAAGATAAACTTTTAAAAAAAATAGCAGATAATAAGTAACACATAGACTCACATCTAGGAAATGTATAGAGAATGAGAGACTTTGGAGCATTCAACACTAAATGGAATGTCTTTTTTAAACCCTTCAGAGACTAAGGAACCTATGTTGCTGAAGAGTTCTCAGACAGAAAGTTTGTAAGAGCCAGAGTTGGATCATTTCAAGAAAATAGCATCATCCAGACATATCAGAACTGATATACCCATGAACTCACAGAGACTGTGGAAACAAGGATAAGACCCGAACAGGCTCAAATCAGACCAAATCTCAGCATGGAGATAGGAAATTGGACACAAAGTCCCCTCCTAATCAAGAAGCTATGGCAACAGATACTTGCTGGGAAAGGAAAAATTAGTTTTTTCCAATGTAGTGCAGCTGGGTATGTCAAATACACTTTAGGGCAGGCCCAATGCCCAGAGGTAGCTGGCCAACACAAAACAAACACCATGGTTTTTGCATGTGCTTTTTGTTCCATTTTGCTATTTTGTTATTGTTGCTGTATTCTTTCCAGTTTGTATTGATATTTGTTTTTTATTTTTGTTTTTATTTCACTTTTTTTTCTGTGAAAGCAATAAAAAGAACATAAAGTTGGATGGATTAGGGAGGTGGGGAGGATCTAGGAGGAATTGAGGAGTGGAAAGAATATGATCAAAATATATTGTACAAAATACTTGTAAATAAATAGGAACAAATTACTTAGGAAAAATTTAAAGAAGAACAAGATTTGTCCAACAAAATTAAAAATTCATTGTTGAAAAAAATTAGAGATAATGTAAATGGAAAAATAGCCCATATTCATAGATGGGAAATTATTTATAATTCAATAATAGCGAATACCAGCTGCAGCCTTCTTTCCCTGTCTACACCTTCTGTGGATCCAACACACCATTTCTTCACGACTCCTCTCAGTGAATCCCAGCTTCCAACATCAGCAGACACTCTCTATGAACACACCAGTTGAGCAGGCCAGGAGAACACAGAGCCATCACACTCACTGAATATCCAGAGAGGAAACAGAAACCAAGGAATAAAACATCTACTCATCAAAGACAAGTCCATAAATCAGCACTCAGAGCTTGTAATCATCCCAAATCAAGATGTCCAAACACTAGCTTAAGAAGAGAATCAATAATAGCCAGGGCAATATATCTCCACTAGAGCCAAGCTATCCTACAAAAGCAGGCCCTGAATATTCTAAAATAGCGGAAGCATCAAAAATACCTTAAAAACTCTCCTATGAAGATAGGGGAGGTCCTTAAAGAGGAAATCAATAAATTCCTTAAAGAAATTCAGGAAAACACACACACACACACACACACACACACACACACACACATACACACAAAGAAAAGAAAAAATAGAAATGAATGAATGAAACTTTCAAGACCTGAAATTGGAAACGAAACAATAAAGAAAATACAAACTGAAGAAATTCTGGAAATTAAAAAACAAAACATAGGAATTCAAGCAGGAACTACAGAGGCAAGCATCACTAACCAAGTACAAGAAATGGAAAAGAAAATAAATGGATACATTGGTCAAAGAAAATATTAAATCTAAATAATCCTAACATAAAACATCCAGGAAATCTGGACACCAAGAAAAGACCAAACCTAAGAATAACAGGAATAGAGAAAGAAGAATTTCAGCTCAAAGGCCCAAAAACTATTTTCAACAAAATAGAAGAAAAATTTCCTAACCTAATGAAGGAGATGCCTATATAGTTGTAAGAATCATATAGAACACCAAGTAGATTGGACAAGAAAAGAAAATCCCCTTACTACGTAATAATCAAAACATTAGCCATACAGAACAAAGAAAAATCTGATCTATCTATCTATCTATCTATCTATCTTATTATTAGAACTTATTAGAATTACAACTGAACTCTCAATGGAGACTCTAAAAGCCAGAAGGTCTGAGACTCTAAAAGACTACAGATGCTAGCCCAGACTACTAAACCAGCTAAATTTTCAACCACCATAGATCGAGAAAATAAACATTCCATGAAAAGTCAAATCCAAACAATTCTAGCCCTGTAGAAGTTACCACAAGGAAAACTTCAACCTAAGGAGGTTAACTACACCAATGAAAGCATTGGACATAAATAATCTCACACCAGCAAAACTAAAACTAGAACACACACACACACATACATACCACCACCAACCACATCATCATCATCATCAACAACAACAACAACAACAACAACAACAGCAGGAGCAAAAACAACAAAAAGAAGAATCAACAAATATTGCAATTGTTTTCTCTTAATACCAAGGGTTTTAATTCCCCAATTAAAAAACACAGACAATCAGAATGGATGCAAAAAAAACAAAAAAAACAAACAAAAAAAACAAAAACAAAAACAAAAACCATTCTTCTGCATCCAAGAAACACACCTCAATATCAAAGATAGATATTACTTCAGGATAAAGGGTTATAAAACATTCAATGCAAATGGACTTAAGAAGCAAGCTGGTAGAACTATTTCAATATCTAACAAAGTAGAATTCAAACCAAAACTAATCCAAAGAGACAGAGATTCCACCAAGGTGACATTGTAATTCTTTTTTTTTTTTTTTTTTTTTTTTTTGGTTTTTTGAGACAGGCTTTCTCTGTGTAGCCCTGGCTGTCCTAGAACTCACTTTGTAGATCAGACTGCCCTCAAATCCACCTGCCTCTGCCTCCAGAGTGCTGGGATTAAAGGCTTGCACCACCACGCGCCCTACTGACATTGTAATTCTTAACATCTGTGTCTCAAACACAAGGGCACCCAAATTTACAAAAGAAAGAAACATTACTACAGATTGTATCACAGATTGAGCCCCACACCCTGATAGTGGGAGACTTCAATAATCCACTTTCATGAACAGATAGGTTATACAGACAAAAACTAAACAGAGAATTGCTGGAGCTAATGGATGTTATAAACCAAATGGAACTGACAGATATTTACAGTACATTTCATCCAAACACAAAAGAAAAAAACCTTCTCTTCAACACCTCATGGAACTTTCTCCAAAATTGTCCATATACTTTTGTATAGAAAGCAAATCTCAACAAGTACAAGAAAATTGAAATAACTCCCTGCATATAGTCAGACTCTCATGGATTAAAGCTGGATATCAACAACAACAGAAACAACAGAAAGCTTACAAATTAATGGAAATTAAACAGTTCTATATTGAATAAACATTTGTTTAAGCCAGAAATGAAGAAGTTAAAGACTTTCTTGAATTCAATGAAAGTGAATTCACAGCATACTCATCAGAGTTATGGCACACAATGAAAGCAATACTTAGAAAAATTCATGGCTATCTATCTATCATCTATCTATCTATCTATCTATCTATCTATCTATCTATCTATCTTTCTACAGAAATGTAGTGATCTTATACTAGTAACTTAACAACACACCTTGAATCTCTAGAGCAAAAAGAAATAAGCATACCCAAAAAGAGTAGATGGCAAGGAATAATAAAACTGAGAGCTGAAATTATTAAAATAGAAACAAGGAGAACAGTACAAAGAATCAATGAAACCAAGAGTTGGTTCTTTGAGAAAATCAACAAGATAAACAAAACTTTATCAAAATTAACTAAAAGATAGAGAATATTTAAATTAACAACATCGGGGACAAAAAAAGGGACATAACAACAGACACTGCATAAATCCAAAGAATCATTAGGTCATATTTTAAAAACCTGTAATCCATAAAATTAGAAAATCTAAAATAAATGAATAATTTTCTAAATAGGTACCATTTGCCAGAGTTAAATCAATATCCGGTAAATCATTTAAATAGACCTTTAAAGAAAAAGAAGCAATCATTGAAAAATCTCCAAACCACAAAAGCCCAGGACCAAATGATTTTAGCACAGAATTTTACCACATGTTCAAAAAAATTAATGTCAACACTCCTTAAATTATTCCAGAAAATAGAAACAGAAGAAACATTACCTAAATTATTTTGCTAGGTCACAGTTACCCTGGTACCAAAGCCACATAAAGACTCAACTAAGAAAGAGAATTACACACTAATTTACCTTCGAACATAGATCTAAAACAACTTAAAAAATTCTTGCAATCTGAATCCAAGAACACATCAAAAAAGACATCTACCATGACTCAGGGTGTTTTATCTCAGAGATGCAGGGATGGTTCAATATATAAGAAACAGTAAATATAATCCACCCTATAAACAAACTGAAAGAAAAAAACACACACAATTTGACTGGCGCAGATGGGGACAGAAATGGGAGGGATCAGGTCGAGGAGGATGGCTTGGAGTAAGAGAACATGAGGAGAGATGTTTGGGATAGGAGAAAAATTGCAGGGTGGTGTGGAAACCTACTGCAGTGGAAACTTCCTGAAATCTGTGAGGGGGAATCCTAGTGATGACTGTTAATAATGGGTGACATGGAGACTAAACTGTCCATCTCTTGTATCCAGGCAAGATTTTTTAGCTGTGGGACTGGGTTGCTTGAGTTTTTGGCTGGGGGTTCCTCCGTAGATCCCCCAAATAACCCAGGCTGATACTAGTGCAAAGGATTGTTCTCCATAAACTAAGAGCATGACCCCTATGCTGAATACAATATTTACAAAACTCATTGAACAGGGAGAGGCAGTGCTAGTGCTTGCATGGAGCCTTCTTTCCTAAGTTCTAGTCTCTGGTGTGCGAAGTTACTCTTCAGGCTACTGAAAGGGAATCATGGACACCAACTCAGCCACAACACCTTTGACCTACAATCTGTCCTTTCTCCAAGATGTCCTTGTCAATGGTAGCATTAAGTTTGTGGGAGTTGCCAACCAATATCTGGATTAATTTGAGGCTCATTCTCCAAGAGGAAGCCTTTGTGGGACACTGCTTGGATTATCAGGATCCCAGGGTTCTAGGGTAGAATCAAGCATGACTCTAGTTTAAAAACAACAATGAAATGGTTCTTAATGAATGGTATTCTGCTACTCACATATTGGTGCCTTGTCCAGACTTCATCATAGAAGCTTCCTTTAACACTAGATGGGAGAAGATACAGAGACCCACAGACAGAAATTATGTGGAGAAAAAAAAAATCTAAATTGGAGGTCTCCAGTGGGTCACACCCTTTGGAGCTCATGGAATTCTGCATAAGAGAGGTGGAAAGATTGTCGGAATCAGAGTATATAGAGCACACCAGGAGAACATGGCCCACTGAATCAATGAAAGACTTATATAGGTTCACAAAGACTGGAGGGGCAAGCATAGGGCCTGTAGGGGTGTGCACCAGTCCTCTGTGTGTATGGTGTGGTGGTTAGTTCGGTTTTGGGGACTCCTCACTGTAGGAACAGTTGTATCTCTGACTCTTTTGCTTAGTCTTGGGACTTTCCTCCTGTTGGGCTGCCTTTTGTACCTGTGATATGAAGACTTTCTCCTTCTCTTATTGTTTTTTGGTTTGGTTGTGTTATGTTGCTGTCTCTTGGAGGCCTGTTTTATTTTTTCTGAAGGTAGATGGACAAGAAGTGGATCTGAGGAAAGGGGTGGGGTGAGCTGCAAGTAGTGGAGGGGAGGGGAAACAGGGGTTGGGATGTATTGTATGAGAGAAGCATCTATTTTCAATAAAAACAGAAAAGTCAATAATAAAAATGCTAAATTTGGAAAATTAGAATCAGTAAGTGTCCAAAATAAACACACAAATGGACCATAAGTACAGAAAAGAAGCTCAGTATTGTTAGTAATTATGGAACTATAGTTGTGAACCACAGTAATATTCTGTACAATTCCATATCCTGTAGTATATATCCTCTCAAAAACACCACAGTGACAAGGTTTGTGAAAGGTGTAAAGAATTTGAAACTCATATAAATTGCTTGAAAGAATGCAAAATGATGTGCATGATTTGGAAAATAGTTTGGCAACTTCTGAGCACATTAGACATAGAGATATCGGAAAGGCTAGCAACTTCATTTTCATGTGCTTATACCCACTATAACTTAAAATCTATTCCTCAACAACAACAACAAAAAAAAAAACCATCAAATTCAAGGTAGCCAAAAATAGCAAGGTAGTTAATAATTAATAGAAGGATAAATGAATTATGACATCTATAGAAAATGTAACAATTTTCAGCTATAAAATGGTAGTATGGATACTTGCTACAAGAGAAATGAATTTTAAAAATGGTTGTGGAAAAGCCAGATGCAAAGGTATACAATATGTACAAATTCTCCTGAATGCAATATCTCCAAAGGGTCAATACACAGAGAAAGAATGTAGATAGCTGTGGCTGTGGATAGGTCCTGAAGAGGAGTGGGAGAGATTCCTGATTGGAAGCGACTTTCCTGTGCATTGGTGGGGGAGGGGGTTAAATATGGAGATACGGTGAGTATTGCATAATGTGTGCATGCTCAGACATACATGTAGAATCAAAAGGTCAACACTGAGAACTTTCCTCCGTAATTCTCCATCTTACTGTTTGAGCTGGCAGCTCACTGATTTTTTAGGCTGACTTTCCCACAAAATCTATTGATCTACCATGTCTGTGTCTCCAGTGTTGGGGTACAGATGAGTGCTGTTCTGGAGGTGTTAGGGAGCCAAGCCCAGGTCCTCTTTCTTTCATGGGAAACAGTTTATTAACTGAACCATTGTCAAAGTGCTTGCATAACTTTTTGACGATACTGGATTCCAGAACTGCACATTTTAAAGTTTGGATTTGGGCGGGGAAGATGGCTCTGTAATTAAAGCCCTGGCACCGCAAGCTTGTGGACTGGACTTTGGATTCCAGAACCCACGTAAATGTTGGATGAGTAGTCAGCCTGCCTGTGTGTCCAGTCTCAGAAGGCAGAGTCTGAGGACTAGCAAGCTGGTTATCAGAGTGTGAGGACTAGCAAGCTGGTTATCTAGGCTAGTGTATTTGTGAGCTCTGGGCTTGACTGAGAGAATCTGCCTCAGTAGCTAAGGTGGGAGAGCTATGGAGCATGATTCGTGGCATCAGCCTCAGGCTTCCAACCATAAGCCACAAACATACATGTGTGCCCTCGCTCTCCTTGCACACATACTCATATAAATGTGCTCTCTCTCTTTCTCTCTAACACACA
>NC_034601.1:4117428-4122524 GCF_900095145.1 Mus pahari | reverse complement strand
AGAGAGAGAGAGAGAGAGAGAGAGAGAGAGAGAGAGAGAGAGAGAAGAAAAAATGAAATAAAGGAAATTAAAGATTTAGTTTTATGGAACCAGTTCCTTCTACCCAAATCTCAGCTATGACACTGGCTGTGACATCTCATTATCGTAGACTCCATGAAGGGTAACAAAGAAGTGCGGGATGGAATGCCTAGAAGAATGGTCCACATATCTCAGCATCCCAGAACAGTTCCTGGCCTATAGAAGAGCTCAATAAGCTGCAAGTCTTGCCCTGGAATACAGTCCACAGAGAGGGATGAGGAACAAATTCACAGACAGCGATAAATTGGTATGTTCTCTGCAGGGAGCCGAGGAACATTGAATGTTCATGGAGACACTGGCTTGTCCAGCCCAGTCTGAGGCAGAAAGGAACCCAGACAGAGGGGATATGCTAGAAAGTTTGAAGGATAAGGAGCCAGGCAAATAAGGAACAGGCACTTCATCCTTTTAAAATAAGGCTCTGCCTCACCCAAGTTTAATTTAAGAAAACAAATAGAAAATTTTAGTAAGGAAGTGGGGAGCTTTATATGCTGATGGTGGGATTGTGAACTCAGGCAAGCCCTGGGGAAATCAGGTATGGTGGCTGCTGTTAAAGCTGAAACGAGAAAGTTCATATGACCCTGTTGTATCACTCCTGCTTACATGTCTACAGGACCACATCAACACAGCACAGAGATACCGTCTCATTCATGCTTACCGTAACACTGTTCACAACAACCAAGATACGGACTCAGTCTAGATGCCTGTCTGCAGATGGGTGAGAAAGACGCAGCACATACATGGGGTTTCACTCAGCTCCAGGAGAAGCTGGAAATGATGTCATATGCAGGACAATGCACCAAGCTGGGGAGCTCATCAGACTTTACTGGAGACAAGCCAGGCGCGAAGAGGTGCAAACTGCACATTTCCTCTCATATGTGGAATGTATATTTTATTCACTCACATGAACAAGTCAAGGAAGTGGAAGGAGGACAGTTTGGGAAGAGGAAGAGGAAGAGGACACTTGGCAGGAGAGAGGGACAGGGAAAGGCAATGGAAGGTGAATGTGGTTGGCGTAGTGATATGCTCGAATGAAAAGTCTCATTATGAAACCCATTGCTTTTCACAATGACTGAAGTCAGCCTTGACAACACCAGGCAGAGGGCCGTGAAGAAGGCTCAGTGGGTAAAGACAACTGCAGCCACGTGTGGCAATGTAAGTTTAATCTCAGGCAGGCATGGACAAAAGCAGAGAATGAACGTTCAAACATTAGCTAATGACCTCCACAGGTGTGCCAGGGTACCTGTGCATATCCATTCCACCCACCACACACACACACACACACACACACACACACACACAATCTGGAGACCCATACACGGGAAGGAGCCCATTCCCTAACACTATTAATTATACTCTGCTATACCTGCAGACAGGAGCCTAGCATAGCTGTCATCATAGAGACTTCACCGAGTACCTGATGAAAACTAATGGAGACACCCACAGCCAAACATTAGGCAGAGTTCAGGAAAGCCTGCTGAAGACAGGGTGGAAGGATTGAAGGAGCCAGAGGTGTCAAGGACACCTCAAGAAAACCTATGGAATCAACTAACCTGGGTCCATAGGGGCTCACAGACACCGACCTGCCAACCAGAGAGCATGCATGGGATGGACCTAGGTCCTTTGCACATAGATAACAATTGTGCAGCTGGGACTTTATTATATGTCACTTCTAACAGCAGGATTAGGGGATGTCTCTGATTACATTGCCTGCCTTTGGATTCCTTTCCCCCAACTGGGTTGCCTTATCTAGTCTCAATAGAAGATGCAACTAGTCCTACTGCAACTTGATATGCCAGTGGTGGTTGATATATCTTTGGGAGGCCCTGCTTTTCTCAGGAAAAGAGACATAGAGGTGGATGGGGGGAGGGGAGGGGAGGGGAGGTGGAGGCACTGAGAGGAGAGGGAAGGGAAGCAGTGACTGGGATGTAAAGTAAATAAATAATAAAATAAAATAACAATTACTCAAAATATAAAATAAAATGAAAGGCAGATTTTTAAAATTTAGGTACAGCAATTTTTAAATTTAGGTTCCTTTTTGTTTGTTTGTTTGTTTGTTTTTCAAGACAGGGTTTCTCTGTATAGCCCTGGCTGTCCTGGAACTTACTCTGTAGACCAGGCTTGCCTCGAACTCAGAAATCTGCCTGCCTCTGCCTCCCAAGTGCTGGGATTAAAGGCGTGTGCCACCACGCCCGGCTTTAGGTTCCTTTTTACATAGGGAGTCTTCGTAAGAGACATGGATGCGTGGAGCTCCTGGAGCGAGCAGGGGTCATCTCAGAGAGCTTCCACAGGTTTTGAGACACCCAAGGAGAATAAGAAAATTTGATTTATATTTGACTAGTATGTGGTGTTTTAGAGATGAGGAAAAGATTTAAAAAAATTATAAAATATTATTAAAATTATACAAAGCCCAGGTGAGACTTGGACATTTCAAGTTTTGTGAAGACCTGGAGCCAGCTAATAGAAAAAGACCTAGTATGTAGAGGGAGGCATGCGAAGGTCCTAGGCTATCTATCAGGCTAACTTCTGGATGTCTGGCTTAGCTGTGTGTGAAGGTGCTCTAGCTGCCCAGGTAGGAATCTCTTGGTGGAGAGTAAGATGGCTTTTGCCTTGGGTAGGCCTGAATTCAGAGGGCTGTGGGCCTGCAGGTCCTGATATCCAATCTACAAGGCTAAAGCTACCCATTATATGCCCAACTTCAGACAAACATAAGTTTCATTTTATTTAACTTTACCTGTTTGTGTGTGTTCAGGTGTGTGATCACATGTGTGTGCGTATGTTCACATGTGGAGGCCAGAGGCCAACTTGGAGTGTCATTCCTGAGGCACTGTCACCCTATTTGATGAATCACTCTCTCCCTGGACTGGAGTTCACCAGGTTGGCTAGGCTGGCTGGCCATTGAGACTCCAGGCTCTGCCTGCTTCTACCCCTCAGCACTGAGATCACAAAGGAGTGACCGCACCCCACATTTACACATGGGTCCTGTAGAATGAGCCTGAGTCCCCACATCTTGAACAGAAAGTGCTTTACTGACAGAGCCATTTACCCTGCCACATTAAAAAGGCCACTGTCTTGTTCTGACATCAAAGCTACTGCCACATGTTTCTGTGAGCTTGGATGGCCACTTGGATGTCCTGCTTCTCTTTTATCACCAATGAATTTGGGAAAGTGGCATTCCTCTCCATTGTTGCTCCCAGGGAGAGTTGGGACACATTAGAATCTGTACATAAAACTGATTTACGAGTTATAAAGTATTATGTACATGGGAGGAGCTATCACCATAACAAATAACTAAATGATAGTTCGCTGAGCAGCAACAGGTTATGGAATCTGTGTTTTAAAGAACACAAGTCCTGGGGCCTGGGAAGGTAGCTCAATTGGGAAAGTGCTTTGCTATGCAAGTGGGAGGGCTCTAGTTCAATCTCTATCACTCACATAAAAAACAAGCAAACAACAACAACAAAATCCCCAAACCAAAACCCAAAAGGCCTGACTGATGTGGCAAGAGAGCTGGGTCAGTGGTTAAGAGTGGTTTGGTTCCTAGCACCCATGTTGGGCCTATCACAACCACTTGTAACTCCAGCTTCAGGGAATCTTGTGCCCTCCCCTGGCAATACCAGACACCTGAACTCAGGTGCACACTCTTCCTGACCATATATACATCATTTTTTATTCATTTTTATGGTTTTAGAGCTTTGTTGTAGAAAGGCAGGGAGAAAGAGAGAAGGTAGAAAGAGAGAGAGAGAGAGGCCGGACATAGCCATGTGGAGAGAGGAGGGAAGGGAACAAAAGAAGAAGGGCTAGAGATGAGAGTAAGAAAGGCGAGAGCTTAAAGAGCCAGTTTTTTTTTTTTTTAATCTAAAAATTCAATGAGCCCCAGGTCCCAGTGAGAAACTCTGTTTGTAAAATTCAGGTGGTATGCAGCAGTTGAGAACACTTGTTTTTCTTGTGTTAAGGCATGGATTTGTTTCTCAGTACCGATACAGAAGGTAGCAAATCTGTAGCTCTCTTTGCTGGGGATCTGACATCTTCTTCTGCTTCCATGGGCACCGTGGAAATAGAACACACAAGCATACAGGCAGGCAAAAGACCACACAGATAAAATAAATAAATATAAAAAGAAAAGAGATTTTAAAAATATAACTAAGGTGGATGGCTCCAGAGGAACAACACTTGAGGTTGGTCTAAACACATGTACATGTGAACACACAGAAACACACACACACACAAATACAAGCACCTGTGTTAATTGTGACCATGTCAGTAAGTTCCTGGCATCTATTGGGCTCCTCACTGTTTGGCATTTTGCTTGTCCATTTATTGTTTGGCAGGCCCTTCCCTATAGTGACATACAGAGAGAATACTTTGGTAGCAGAGGAAATAGAGACACGAAGGCCTCAAATGTACTACCCAACATCACACAAAATTGTTAATATTCCCGATCCAGGATCTTTCACCTGTGTGTACACAGCTAGATGTTGACTCCAGTTTTCCTCTTAATTGGTCACTGTAGAGAGAATATCTTATGTATTGCATGGATGCATCACCTGTCAATTAGCAAACCTATGGCCTACTGGAAAGGGTAGAATTGAAGGTGGGACATCCAGGAGGCAAGGGGAATTCTGGGAGACAGCCAGGCATGAGAGTCCACCTATGAGATGAACTCATGGTACCTGAGCACTAGCCATGTGGCAGAATGTAGGTTAAAACAAATGGGTAATTTTAGTTATGATATAGTCAAACAGCAGCCTAGCTCTATGACCAAGGTATGTAGATATCTTTTGAGTCTGAGTCTCATTTTTGGAAGCGTGGGACTGGGAGGAAGGACTAGATGTAACTTCTACAACCACCACCTTACTGTTTTGAGACAGGGTCTCTCACTGAACCTGAATCTCAGTGTTAATGCTAGGCTGCCTTGTAAGAGACTGCCTGGGACCCCCATCTCCTCCACCCCAGCATTAAGTTTACAGGTGTATGCTACCACATCCTGTCAGGGACCAGGTTGAGAAAACCCAGGCATC
>NC_034601.1:4095814-4116968 GCF_900095145.1 Mus pahari | reverse complement strand
ATGTATGTATGTATGTATGTATGCTGTATGTATGTATTTAATCTTTTATTTTACATCACAAATGATGCTCCCTCCCAGTTCCTCCTGCACAGACTCCCTCCCTGATCCCTGATCCCCCTTTACTCTGAGAGGGTGAGAACTCCCTTGGCTATCCTCCCACCTTGGCACATCAAGTCACTACAGGGTTAGGTGCATCCTTTCACACTGAGACCAGACAAGGCAGCCTGGTTGGGGAAAGGATTCCATAGTCAGGCAACAGCTTTAGCGACAGGCCCTGCTCCCATTGTTCAGGACCCACATGAAGATTGAGTTGCACTTCTGCCACATATGTGTTAAGGGCCTCTGTCCAGCCTGTGTATGTTCTTTGGTTGGTGGCTCAGTCTCTAAGAGCTCTCAGGGTCCAGGTTACGTTACTTTGTTGGTCTTTTGATGGAATTCATATCCCCTTCAGGGCCTTCAATCCTTCCCCAGACTCTTCAATAAGAGTCTCCGACCTCTGTCCAATGTGTGGCTGTGGGTCTCTGCATCTGTTTCAGTCAGCTGCTGGGTGGAGCCTTTCAGAGGACAGTTATGCTAGACGCCTGCCTGCAAACATAACAGAGTATCAAAAGTGTCAGGGATTAGTGCTTGCCCATGGGATGGGGTCTCATGTTGGTTATTGGTTGGTCATTCCCTAGTCTTTGCTCCATCATTGTCCCTGTATTTCTTGTAGACAGATGAATTTTGAGCAAAATGTTTTGTGAATGAGTTGGTGTCCCTACCACTCCACTTGGGTTCCTGCCTGGCTACAGGGGGCCTCTTCAGGCTCCATATCCCCACTGCTATGCATCTTGGCTAAGGTCAGCCACATTGACTCCTGGGAGCCTCTCCCATCCCAGGTCTCTGGCACTTTCTAGAGATTCCCCCCACCCCCACCCTCCAGAAGATGCAGATTTCCATTTATTATTCTCCTGGTCCTCTGGCTCTTCTCCTCTCTCTCTCTACATCTGATCCTGCCCCCTAACTCCCCTCTTCATCCTCTCTCCCACCCAGTTACCTCCCTCCATCTGCCTCTTATGACTATTTTATTCCCCCCTTCTAAGTGAGACTCAAGCATCCTGACTTGGCCTTCCTTCTTGTTTAGCTTCTTTGGGTTTGTGGAATGTAGCCTGGGAATCCTGTGTTTTATGTCTAATAACCACTTATCAGTGATTACATACCATGCATGTCCTTTTGGGTTTGAGTTACATCACTCAGATGGATATTTTCTGGTTCTGTCCATTGGTCTGCAAAATTTTAATAGCTGAATAGTATTCCATTGTGTAAATGAACCACATCCAGCTTATATATAGGTGCTGGAGATGTGAACTTGCTTGTGTAGCAAACACTTTTCTCCTAAAAACATGACCTCAGCTCCTCAAACTCCACTTGTCAACTGAAAGACAAATGAAGGGTGACCACATTTACGACCCCCCAACTTCTTCTTGCTTATGGTTTAAATGTAACCGGGCATAGTCATGATGGATCAAAGACTACCTGTTGGCTATCCAGGGAGTACAGCCAACACCCCCAATTTCTACATGTGGGAAAGATGGAATAGTCTTTCATCAATCACTCCAATTCAATCTCCCAAGTTTTCTATTGGGGATGATTTCCTCGGATACATAGTTGGCAGGTAGCATGTTCTCTCTCTGTGATCTTCCCTCCTGTTCTCATTAGGGAAACAAGTTACTTCTCACAATCTTGTTCACCAACCCCATAAACTGAAGACCTAGGAACATTTCTTCCTTATCTTGCTTTTTCTAACACCAGCCTTGCAGACTGTTGGTTGCATCCAAACACACTCAATTAGCATGGAGGCCAACGGGTGGTTAGAAATGCTCAGCCAGGAAAGTCACCTGGAGCAAATAATCCTGTGCTGGAGCAAACTGGAGACTTAACGAGCAACTCAGGAAGATCTAGAGACAGCCTGCTCTGCTCCAAGCCTTGGCAGTTGAATGTCAATGTTGGTGGGTCCCACGCCGGCAGCCTCCTACCCTCTGATTCAACTCATGCCCGCTGACATTTTCCTTCCTTTCAAATTGGCAGCAGAAGCAGGGGAAACCTAAATTTAACCTGCAGAGAATATACCACATGACATTTGTGAGCTTTACCATGTACAGTTTAAGACTTTGAAAGCTAATTTAGCCATTGGATTCCTCTGTAAGTGACGGGGGTTGATACACCTGAACTTCTGTCATTGTTAGCGACCATGGTATCATTCTGTCTCCTGAGACTTCATTCTTTAATAACTACTATCATAAACCCCAGAGGATAGCACTAATGAGTATTTGAAATGCCATATTCTTGGCACCATGCACTGATTTAAAAAAAAAGAAGAAGAAAATGATTAAATAGCACCCATCGGTCCCTCAGTGTGACGGTCACTCAGCCAGGGATGTGAGGAATATATTAGGCGGGAATTACTTCTTCCCCAAATCCTCACATTCTAATTACAAGCAATGAAGTTGCTCTTGGGCCAAATCTTAATTCAAGTCTCTGATCAAGGACCAGAAATGAGAAGGCATATGTATAATGCAGGTTAATGAACAAACATAAGACAAATAAATAACAAACAAACCAACAAACCAAACAGCCAAATGGACAAGCTTTGATGAGCTCATGAAGCTAACTTGGCAAAAGTGCTTCTCTGTTGAGACTGACCTCCCATCACATAATACTACTGTTCAAGTTTAAAATCTGGATTTTCCCAGAATCCATCATTTCACTTCTGTAACCAAACACATGCATTAGATGACAACCTCTAGGGATTTTCTACCTGGTATACCTCTACGCCATCATGACATTCTGGAGCAACTATATTCAGTTCAATCAGCTTTCGAGAGTGCTCTGTTTTATTTATTTATTTATTTATTTATTTATTTATTTATTTATTTATTACCCCTCCCACCTTTGCACATGCCTTTTGATGTATTCATTATGATATTTTTATCTACATACAGAGACTTGGTGACCACATTGAGCATTTGAATGTATCCACCCCTGGCAGTGTGTCTGACAAAAACACCTCACTGTACTCTTTTCAGGGAAAGAGAAAGCCCAGAAGCCAGAGGTGAATATCAGATATTTTTTCTTTTATCTTTTAATTTTTCTTGGTTATTTTACTTATTTACATTTCAAATCTTATTCCCCTTTTTGGTTTTCCCTCTGAAGACCCCCTATCCTGTCCCCCCATCCCCTGCTTCCTTGAGGGTGATCCCCCACCCACTCCTGCCTCACCAACTTAGCATTCCCCTACATTGGGGCATCAAGCCTTCACAGAACCAAGGGTCTCCCCTCACATTGATTCCAGATAAGGCCATCCTCTGCTACATATGCAGCTGGAGCCATGGTTCCCTCCATGTGTATTCTTTGGTTGGTGGTTTAGCTCCTGGGGGCTCTGGTGGATCTGGTTGGTTGATATTGTTCTTCCTATGGGATTGCAAACCCCCTCAGCTCCTTCAATTCTTTCTCTAACTCCTCCATCGGGGTCTGCATGCTCAGTCTGACAGGTGGCTGCAAGCATCCACATCTGTAAGGCTCTGGCAGAACCTCTCAGGTATCAGCCATACCAGGCTCCTGTCAGCAAGCACTTCTTGGCATCAGCAATAGTGTCTGGGTTTGGTGTCTGCAGATGGGATGGATCCCCAGGTGGGGCAGTCTCTGAATGGTTTGTCCTTCAGTCTCTGTTCCACTCTTTGTCACTGCATTTTCTTTAGACAGGAACAATTCTAGGTTAATATTTTTGAGACAGGTGGATGGCCCCATTCCTCAAATGGGGGCCATGCCTAACCACTGGATATGGTCTCTACAGGTTCTCTCTCCCCTTTGTTGAGTTATTTTGGCTAATGTCATCCCTATTGGGTCAAGGGGACCTCTTGTTTCCCTGGCATCTGTGCTATCCCCGGTTTTCCATCCCCCACTGCTACATGCCTCCATTCAATTTACTTCTCCCCCATCTCCTCCCACACTTGTTCCTGACCCCCATTTTCCCTCTCTCTTGTCTTTTCCTCCCAGGTCCCTCTCTCCTTCTACCTCCTGGGATTATTTTGTTCTCCTTTCTAAGTAGGACTGAAGCATCCACACTTTGGTCTTCTTCTTGAGCTTTTCCCTGATAACTAAGTATGTTGAATATTTCTTGGCCATTTGAGATTCTTCAGTTGAGAATTCTTTGTTTAGCTTGGTACCCCATTTTAAATAGTGTTATTTGGTTCTCTGGAGTCTAACTTCTTGAGTTCTTTGTATATATTGGATATTAGCCCTCTATTGGTTGTAGGGCTGGTAAAGATCTTTCCCAATCTATTGGTTGCCATTTTGTCCTATTGACAGTGTCCTTTGCCTTACAGAAGCTTTGTAATTTTATGAGATTCCATTTGCCTTATAATTAATCTTAGAGTCTGAACCATTGGTGTTCTGTTCAGGAAACTTTCCCCTGTGCTGATATACTTGAGGATCTTCCCCACTTTCTCTTCTGTTAGATTCAGCATATATAGTTTTATGTGGAGGTCTTTGATCCTCTTGGACTTGAGCTTTGTACAAGGAGATAAGAATGGAAGAACTTCAAGTCTCTGAAGAAAGAAAGTGTAGAAGACCTCAGAAGATGGAAAGATCTCCCATGCTCATGGATTGGCAGGATTAACAGTTAAAATGGCCATCCTATCAAAAGCAATCTAAAGATTCAGTGAAATCCCCATCAAAATTCCAACTCAATTCTTCATGATAATAGAAAGAGCAATTCTCAAATTCATTTGGAATAACAAAAAAACTCAGAATAGTGGAAACTATTCTCAACAATAAGAGAACTTCTGGGGGAATCACCATCCCTGACCTCAATCTGTACTACAGAGCAATATGTTGGTACACAGATAGACAGGTAGATCAATGGAATAGAATTGAAGACCCAGAATTAACCCTACACATCTGTGGTCACCTGATTTTTAACAAAGAAGCCAAAAACATACAGTGGAAAAAAGACAGCATATTCAACAAATGGTGCTGGTTCAAGTGGCAGTCAGCATGTAGAAGAATGCAAATTGATCCATTCTTAGCTCCTTGTACAGAGATATTTTCTGAGGCAGCATCTACTGGTGAACCTTCAGTTTGGTTTGTCCAGCAGCTGCTCTGTGTGCTTTGTGGAGCTGCCCTCCTCCTCTTGAGCATGAAGATTGCTGGAAGATCACCTTGGTTTTGTATGGAAGCTGGGGACCCAAAATCTAGTCCTCATACTTGTATAGCAAGTGCTTTGTACACAGAGCATCCCTCTTACCTCGACTAGTATTCATGTCACTTGTTAGGTCTCTAGACCTCTTCAGTCCACTTATAGATGCCCATTTCCTTTGACCCTCACCCTTCCAATTCCTCTCCTTCCCCACTCCTTGAAACCAAAGTTGTAGGCATTTTTCCTCTGTGCATTTGAATTTTTATTTGCAGGTTTCCACATGTGACTGAACTTATCTAGTATTACCCCTCCCCGGCCTACATCCTTTGGATTCATTTATGTGTTGAAAAATGTTACAAGATCTCTGATGTTAAAAGCTGAATAATGGGCTGGAGACACCCTCAGTAGTTAAGAGCACTGGATGCCTTCCAGAAGGCCTGCATTCAGTTCCCAGAACACATACTGGGCAGATCATAAATGCCTGTAATTTCAGCTCCATGGGATCCAATGCCCTTCTCTGACCTCCATAGGCACTTACACATTTGTGGTATAATCTCCCTTTCTCTTTTCCTCTCTCTCATATACATACACAAATATAAATAATTATTTAAAAATAAAAAACATTATAAATTCTGAATAGCATCTTTGTATACCACATAGACATATACATATAGGTATATTTATTTATACACATAGATACAGAGATATAGGTAGACATCTGTATTTTATGTTTATTTCTATCTTAATATTCCATATACTTGAGCTCAAAGAGTGATTGTTTACTCTTTATTCCTGGCTTCCTCTTTTCAAAAAATATTATGTCTCTGTGGGTTTGTGCATGCTAGTGCTGTACCTGTAGAAACCATGGGAGGGCGTCAAATTCCCCTGGATCTGGATTTACATGTGGTTGTGAGCTGCCTGACATGGGTACTAGAAACCAAAGTTTAGTCTTCAGGAAGAACATTTGTGCTATTAACCTCTGATCCAAGTCTTCAGACTCTATTCTGTGGCTTTAATGTTCTTCAAATATATTTGTGATGTGACAAACATGCTTGTCAAATATCCCACTTCTATAAATCTATGCATGTCACTTAGATACAGAGATATAATTATGACTGTGCCATAGCAATATAGGTAGTTATATAGGACCTGAAATTGATAGATATAGATGCTTGTTTCTTTAAGTACTCTCTGATCAGTAGAGTCTGGTTAAGTTCATATCTGAACAATACTGCAATGGATGTTAAGTGTCTTCATAAGGCAATAATCTCACTGTGTTTGGGGGTTTGGTCAAACCACAATGCTTTTGACATTAGCACCTCTGATCCCTGTTGCCTGGAGAATCTTGACTTTGGCTGCTCACTATATAACATGCAATCTGGTTGGTGATTATTAGCCTAGGAATAGATATCTGTTCAGTTGGGGATGGCTGCATCTAGAAAAGGGTGTCTCTTTTTGAATCCTTAGAAATCTCTCTAAATTTGTTTTGATCTTCATGCATTGCTGTATAAACCCACATTGACATTACTCTTTTCTCCATAGCATTTAACGTCTTTAAAGTGATAATCCGGAGGAGGGATGGGAGGATTCCCATATGGTGTTCACACGACCGTGGACATGATCAAAGACTGTCAGTCCATTTAAACCTTTGATGAGCATATCGATTCTTAATCTTCAAAGGTCTAGTTAATTTCAATAGCAGCAAGTGCCAGAAGTTAACTGGAGGGCAAGCCTCACTGGCTCATTTGCAGGTAGCAGGGCAGAGTTCAGCTATTGCATAGTCTGCGGATGAAGACTGAGAGTCTGTTCTCTCTGTTTAGTTGCTTTTGTTGGGGATAGAAAGCACCATGATAATGTAAGGCCCTATAAAAGAAGAAATAAGAATCTCTTGACTACACCAGCAGACAAGAGCGATCAGCATGATCACATCCAGTGTGCACAATGCCAGGCCTTCGAGGAAGTCCTCCCATATAGAAGCAGGCAGGAGAAAAGTGAGCTTTACTGGAGTGAGCCTCCTCCAGAGACTTAGACATTGGTTTGGAGATTCAAACAGCCCTGATTAATAGCACAACCTGAATAAGGTCTCTAGACTGAGATCCAGGCCAGAGAAACACTTCTTTCTGGTATCTTCATTTCATGTTAACTCTCACATGTTTTTCATTATAAATGGCTGGCTAAGCATACCTATAGCCTCAGTAACTCAATTCCCTTTGCTAGTAATGGATTTTCCTGATGGTTATAACAGATTTAAGTGAGGGATAGTCCCAAAGTGAAGGCTTGTTTTGAGGACAAACCTCAGTACCCAGACTGCTGGACACCTAATGTGAACTGGAAGCTGATGTTTAGATGCATAACTGCAGGTGGCTTCTAAAGCAGTAGTTACTAAGAAGTGGCCCTTTACAACCAGAGATTTCTCTAATCCAGCCCTCACCAATGTGTGTCTGTTTGGGATGGCTCAGAGATGTATGGAACATCCAATCGAAATAAAAAAATGATCTGAGGTAACCACATGATACTTCTGAAGCTTTCAAATACAGAGAACTCCTCCCCCAGTCACATTACTGGCAAGATCCCCAGTTGGAGCAGCTTTGTTTGGGCTCAATATATCAACAATTCAAGAGAATTAATAATGTATTTATATCACATGCTAGTGGTAGCATAAAATTATCTATAAATGTTTAATAAATATTCTGTAATGCTTTTGGAACACATGTTGCAAGTGATAAATAAATAACAATGGATTCCTTATGAAATATTTATCTCTGGCATGGTTATTGTTCTGTTATAACCATCAGGGAAACCATTACTAGCAAAGGCAATTGAGTTACTGAGGCTATAGGTATGCTTAGCCAGCCATTTATAATGAAAAACATGCGAGAGTTAAAATGAGGTGAAGACACCAGAAAGAAGTGTTGACATGTTGCAGCTATCGGGTCACCAATCATGTTTAGTAGTCTGTGGATATAAAAGATTGACAAGCACTTAATGAACTGTGCCTGGTGAAACATCAGGCAGTAGGATCTTATATATGGGATATGATTTTACAGCAGTGTATCTGGATAGTAACATACAAGTGTAGACTTTTTCTCAAATCTCCATCGGGTCAGAAGGTATTGAAGCAAAGAGACATTGCTGAGATGGGAGAACTGTATGTAGATTAGATGGAGAGTATGTGATTTTTGGATGTTCAACCTTTTGAAACTCAATAGGACGTGTGTGTGTGTGTGTGTGTGTGTGTGTCTTTCTGTATGTACATGTTTGTGTGCAGGTGCATGTAGAGGCGAGGGATCAACCTTCTGTACTGCTTCTTAGACATTGTACACATTTTCTTTCGAGACCGGGTTTCTTATCATTGGCCTGGAACTCTATTAATTCAAATAGGAGGACTGTTCGGTGAGCTCCAGTGTTCTTTTGGTGCTGGGATCACAACTAAATGGCATTTTATGTAGATTCTGGGGATCAGCTTGAACCCTTGTGTTTGCAAGGCAAGTGCCTTACCATCTCTCTTTGCAGTCCCTGGTCTCATATACACTGTAAGAATTGTTTCTCATGTAGTGACACGAGTTCCTCAAAATGCCTGCAGTGGTGTAACCATTATCAAAGCACATACCCTAAGTTTCCCCCACATATCTCATGGCCCACCTTCTCCTTCATCTTTGCTCTACGAACCAACGATCCGTGTTTTTATTCTTGTACATTTATTTGTCTTTTCCAGGATATAATTATAACCAATATCTTACACTGGCAATCTAGTTTTAATTTTGTCCTTGTGATAAAAAAAAAATACCTGACTTAATGGAGAAACACCCAACTTAATGGGGAAAAGAGTTTATTTCAGCTCATAGCTCCAAGTGTGTCACGGTGGAGAAGTCAAGGTAGAAACCTCAAATGACTCATCACATCACAACCACAGTCAAGATCAAAGAAAGATAACTGAGCCTCTGCTGCATGGTTCCTGCTTCTGTTGGCTTTCTCCTGTTCTATGGAGGATGGTGCATCACACAGAACACTGGGTCTTCTCACAGCAGTTAATGTGATCAAGGCAGGCTCATCCAGTGGAGAGAATCCCTCATCGAGATCCTCTTCTTCAGTGACCCTCGGTTGTGTCAAGTTGACCATTCCCAACTGGTCTAAGCTCCTTCTGGCAGTCTGATAAATGTGACATTTATTCAGAGTGTGCTGTATGTCAGTCACCTACTCTTTTGTATTCCTTGTGGAGTTATGATAGCTTATACTTTTTCATTCATGAGTTGAAAGACATTCATGTTGTTTGCAGAGTTGGGAAATTATAAATAAATCAGCCATGAGCATTTGAACGATGTATGAAGAGAAATTTTATTTCTCTAAGACAGAGAATTCAGGAATGGAGCTTCTGGGTCACGTGATAAATATGGGTCCATGTTTTTGGTTATTTATTTATTTTTTTATTTGATATTTTCTTTATTTACATTTCAAATGCTATCCTGAAAGTTCCCCATACCCTCCCCCCGCCCCCGTTCCCCTACCCACCCACTCCCACTTCTTGGCCCTGGGTCCAATTTTAGACAAAAGCTTCCTGAGGGGAGTCATCACTTTTTCTCCTTCTGACAGAGTTTTCATTTTACTGTACATACCCATCAAGGCATGGTACTAAAGGTTCTGGTCATGCCAACCAAGGCAAACATTTTTATCAGGCTCAGCTGAGTGGAACTGGGGATGTGCCTGACTAACATGTATGAAGAGCTGGATTCAATCTATAAACCTTATAAGCCTTGTGTGGTGGCCATGTGTGCAGTCCTATCACTTGGGAGGTTGAGGCAGAAGGAACAAAAGTTTAAAACCACTGGCTTCATAGCAAGATGGTATAGTTTACATAAGACAAAACAAAGCAAAACAAAAAGAAACAAATCAACCAATTCAAAACACTGAACCTAAAAAAAAAGGAAAATAGAATTGAAAAAATACACACTTAAACAATTTGTCATCATGTGACTTGTATAAAGGGTCTTTTTGATTTTTCATCTTTGCAAATTGGTCATAGAAAGTCTTGCTTTATATAACATATAGGGTAAATTTCAGGAGTAGGTGAAATTTGGATTTTCAGAATAGTATGGAAAATGCTATATCTCATATGGAAACAAAAATGGTTCAGGATAGTCAAAACAATCCTGAACAAGATAAACCCTGCTGGAAGTGTCACCAATACAGATTTCAAGTTACACTCTAAAGCCTTCATAATAAAAGCATAGTAAAAGACTCATTGATCTGTACAATAGAATTGAGAACACATGTATAAGTCATACCCCTATAGCATCTTGATTTTTGAAGAAGTCAACTACAAAAGAAAGCATCTTCAGCAAATTGTGCTGCTCAAACTGGGTAGCTACCTGTATAAGTTTTCATTGTACTCCAGCCAGAAAAGCTGAGACTGAAAAAAAAGATGATTACAAATGCTGCTGTGGATAGGAGAAGAGAGAACACTTACCTCTGGCAACAGTGTGGTCGGGTACAGTCACTATGGAACTTAGTGTGGAGGTTCCTCAAAATGCTAGAAATAGATCTATACTCCAGCCATGCCATTCTTATTCATATATCAAAAGGACTCCATATCCTCCTACAGAGATATGAGCTTCATCAATGTTCATTGATGCTCTAGTCACAATAGATAGTAAATTGGAACAGTCTAGGTGTCTATAAACTGACTGAATAATCATCACACAGTGCCTTTCACAGTGGAATATTATTTAGCTGTTAAGAAAAGTGAGGAATAGGTACATGGAAAAAAATGAAAACAATCGTTTGGATTGAGGTAACCTAGACACAGTCTTTTTTTTCCATGCAGATGCTAGATTCAAATTTTTGGATATCTGTATTCATTTAGTCATAGAGGCAAGGAAACTAGTAAGGTGTCATTGAGGGGGCATTCACGGGAGAAAAAAGTACACAGTTGTGTGAAGGTTTAAAGGAGAACAATGGAATAAGGGTTAAGTGGGGTGAGAATAAGGCAGGGCAGAGGAAGGACTATGAAAAGGATAACTAACCAATAAAGATCCATGAAAGCATCATATGGAATCCTGCTTACTGCTGCACAAGTTTCCTAATATATATATATAAATGCATGTGTATAGTCAGTTAAAATGGAATTATTGCATAACAGGCAACATTGCCCCTATTAGACACCACAGACTAAGAAATAATTAGCCCAGTGCCAGGGATTGGTTACTTGTTTTGAAGTTGTTAGTAAGCACATTTCCCACAAAACCCTGGACATTGTAAGCTCTCACTATTGTTTATGGTTACCTCCCAGAGCTTGGCAGTAAGAACCAATATACTAGAATCATAGAATATGGAGAAATCAGGCTGGTACTAAAAAGCTTCAACCTTAGTAGCTAGCTTTCATAGTGCCAATAGGAAAGACCCTATACATCCTACTGGAAAAGTAATCATCACTCTTACCCAGCTGTGAACACAATAACAACTGGAAAAACACACCTGCAGGTACAAATGGCACAAATATTAGGGTAGTAACCAACCACTTTCTGAGTGGTTCTAAGACCTGCTCCATCAGAAGAAACTCATTCGTGGTACCATTACTGGGGCCAAGAACCTATGATTAGATAGATCATAGGCCCCAAGCAAGAGCCTACTACTATTATTTTGCTAAATGGATGGTATTAAACATACTTTTTGGCATACCTATAGATTAGTGAATTTCTCAGCCCTTATCAGAGAATATTCTTGCATTAGGCAGTGATCAGCACAGAGACCCTGACTTGTCAAAAGAACATGCAAAGAATAAGGGACTATGAGATCCTCATCCTTAGATGGGACATTAATATCACACTTCCTCCTGTCGATGGTCAGGGATCATTGTAGAAGGGAAACCGAAAGATTGTAAGAGCCAGAGGTGGTACATGACTGTAAGCAGTGTTTCCCAGACACAATATATGAACTCAGGGAGATGGGACATTATGCATAAGACCCATGCAAGTCCAAATCAGGCAAAATTCCAGCCAGAAGTGGTGAGAGAAGCATGAAGCCCCACCTCTAGCTGAGGAGCTGCAGTAAATTGACAAAGAGTCAGTTTTTTAAGGGTGTGGCTTCATGGTAATTTGACCATGCATTGGTATTGGATAGTTATATACACAAGTGTATATTGGCAGAATAGATTGGACTTGGATTTACTTTTGTTATTTTTAGAGAACATATGGGTTCCTAGGTCCTATCAGAAGCTCAAAACTAACTGTAACTCTAGCACCAGAAGACACAATAACTTCTTCTGGTCTCTGTGGGTGCTGAGAATAGGTGGTCTACTTATATATATTCAGGCAAAACACTCTTATGCATAGATTAAAAATAAATAAATATTTTTGAAACATAAAAATTGGTGTACAAACATTGACTGGATGGAGAAGAGAGATGTGGAGCTGGGATGAGTTGGGGAAAAGAGAAAATATGATCAAAATGTATTGTATAAAATTCCCAAGGATCAATATAAATATTTTGAGATGCCCAGGAATGAGATAAAGTTGTTAGTGATGAATTATCAAAATAAATAACATGGGGGCTAGTGAGATGGCTCAGTGGGTAAGAGCACCCAACTGCTCTTCCAAAGGTCCGGACTTCAAATCCCAGCAACCACATGGTGGCTCACAACCATCTGTAACAAGATCTGACGCCCTCTTCTGGAGTGTCTGAAGACAGCTACAGTGTACTTACATATAATAAATAAATAAATCTTTCAAAATAAATAACATAATAACTTAAAGGCTGCCTCTCAAGATGTAAAAACAAAGTTTGATGCAAATGATTCATGCCAACTAAATAAATATTCTTAATATTGGCATCTTTCCTGGTGTTGTTGTTTTTCTCTCATTTCTCATCATTACCAACAGTGAACTATTAGTAAGTATTTATTTCCTCATATGAAGCCAGGAAACAAAAATTTAGATTTTAAAGGAAGTAACAAGTAGTGAACACTTAACATAGGCAAAGAATTTTAATGTACACAATCCTAATGTAACCCTACATGAAGCCTTTACCCATTTTATAAATGAAGAAACCATCTCAGAGAATTAAAATAACTTAGCTAGAGCATATCTAGTTAATAGCAAATGCAATAGTCATTCAAACTCAGAGTCATTGCCCCCACAGCTCTTTATCTAGGAGTGGGACTTCATGATCACTGTTCTGTTCTCCATGCTGGGATCTTATCTGGCATGAATTAGATCATATTTTGTAAATTTTGCCACAGTCTCTGTGAGTTCTTAACCCTATTATAGACAGAAAATACTGTTCCCTTGAAGCTATCTAATACCTCTGTTGTTTTTTGTTTTTGTTTTGTTTTGTTTTGTTTTTTATCTTCCTACTCCTTCTTTGATGAGAAACCTTGGCCTTGCAGTGAGGGGTGTAATATCAACATCCAGTTTAGGGCTGAGCACTCTGAAGTCTTTGAGTCTCTGCATATTGACAAATTGGGAATCTCTGTATTAACTTCTATCTGTTCTAAGAAGAAGCTTCTCTAGTGAGAATTGAGGAACCCACTAATCATTCGGTCTAGCGATAACCTGTGAGCAGTCTGTTTAGTACCCTCTTTGTTTAGTAAAATCATACTAATCCTTTTCTAGGGCCTATGACCTATCTAGTCATCAGTTCTTGGCTCAAGTAATGATGTCAGGTATGGGTTTTAGCTCATGGAGCAGGCTGTAGATGATAAAGTAGTTGGTTGCTCACATGCCATTTGTGCCACTATTACCGTGTCTTGCCAGGACAGTTGTTATTTTGGCCCATGAAGTTCAGAGCTGTGTTTGACTGTAGGTTAATTTTCTCTTACGGTAAGCTGTATAACACCTTTCGTCATTATGAAAGTTGGCTAGAATGGATAATACTTTCAGGTCTGAACCAACTTGATTTCTCTATATTCTGTGTCTAAAGCACATAGAATCTTCAGAAACAGATTCTGCTTGACAGGGAAAAGAAGAGGACAATGAAGAGCTTGGGCAATAGCCTATAATATTTGGGAGTTTTGTGAGACCATTCAACAACTTCAAAAGAGGTAGCCCATTCCTGGCACTTGGCTTTTTTTTTTCTTAAATTTTTAAAAATTAATTAATTAATTAGTTAATTAACATTCCATATTTTATCCCCCCCACCCACCCTCCAATTGTTCCACATTCCATATCTCCTCTCCATGCTCCTGTCTCGACACTGGGCTTTTTATGTGTTAGCCTATAGTGACCAGTAGGAGCACCGTATTCCTGTTACAGGATAATTCTATTTCAATTCTTTTTCTTTACATGTATTTTTATATATTTTAGGAGCTTGTACAGTGCTAGAAAGGTTTCCATATGACTTTTTCAAAAGGTCTTTTGTGTTAGTTACCGTCCCCATGGTCCCTTCTTTACCCTGCCCTCCAATCCCCTCCCATTGTACTTTTGTTGTGTAGTTCCCATTCGTCCCACTGCATTCAGAACACTTCACTTTCTAGGCAAAGAGTTTCTCAGTGGCCTCAGCCTCTTAAAGTAGATTAGGCTGTCTGGCCATTAAGCTCCAGGGATCTTGCACTCTCTGCTTTCCCAGTGCTGGAATTTAAAACATGTATGTGTCCCGCGCTACCTTCCCGCCAGCAAGAAATGACGCGGCACACAAACAGGATCCTTCTACAGCAANAGCTGCCTTGTTTGTTTGTTAGAGCACAGGACATCAGCGCTATCTTGTAATGGCGAATGTGAGGGCGGCTCCCCACATGTATGGCCATTCTTTTTGTGGAGGAGAATTTTGGAAATTGATCTCAGTTCCTCATACTTGATTGGCAAATATTTTATCAACTGATTATCTCCTTTATTCTGGACTAATGAGTGCCAAGACTATTTGAGAGTTGAGAATGTTCTTCTCATAAATAGCACTGAGAAAACTGGATATTCTTGTGTAAAAGAGGAAAATCAAGTTCTTATAACAATATAAAAATGGACTTATTTTAAAAATGGATGTATTTTAAAAGCATAGATGTAAGGGTTGCCATCTTCAGAGAAAATATAGTGTAAAGGCTTTATGACATATTTGGAGTGACTTTTCAGTCATGTCCTGTAGGAGGCTACAACCTCTCCCCTGGGCTACCCGAAGCTGCACCCTAAAGATGGCGCCTGTCGGCTATGGAGTTTGTAGTAAACAGGTCCATATTTGGTGGTGATATGTTCCCGCTCTTCTGGTTGGCTGAGGCCGCGCGCCTGGTGAGATGACATGGCCTGCTGCGATTGGAGTGGATATGAGAGTATAAAAGGGCTTGTATCCTGGGGCTCGGGGGAGATGAAGAGGGAGATGAAGATTGAAGCTTGCTGAATAAACTGCTGTCAGAAGAACTGGTGGTCGTGTCTTCCTTGCTGGTCGAGAGAGCAGAGGTGACAATGACCCTAAAAGGCACAGAGAGAAAGAGAAAAACAGGTAAGTTGCTCTTAAATTCAAACTTTCATTTCTTCAAAGAATACCATCAAAGGTGAAGAAACTACTGACAGAATGGGGAAAAGTAGACAACTGCAAGACATCCACCTGGTAAGGGATCGCAGTCCAGAATAAGCAAAGAGCTAATGAAATTTAACAACAAGAAACTGAAATTGGAAAAAGAAAGTATGTACCAACCAAAAATTACACAAGTAACTGATTAGTGTAATTGATCTTTGGGGAACTACAAACCAAACTGCAACTAGCTGTTCTTATTAATGTGGCTATAAAAAACAAGCCGGCAAACAAACAGAAAGCAAGCATTGGTGAGGACATGGAGAAATTAGAGCCCTTGAGCAGAGCTGAAGGAAATAAAAACAATGCAAATCCTGTGCAAAATACTGTGCAAGGTTTTTGAAAAATCTGACTATGTAGTGCCCATGTTGCCAAAATACTACATCTGATCATAAGCATGAAGGAATGGAAAACTGAGGCTTATGCAGCCATCTGCACATCCACGTCTATATCATAATTATGCAAATAACTAAGTATAAATAACTTAGATTCCCACATTTCTGTTGATAATGGCATAGATGAACATACATGAGCACACATGAGAGAGAGAGAGAGAGAGAGAGAGAGAGAATGTTATTGAATTTTATCTGATAAAACCTCAATGGATTTTTTCAGATATTATGATATGAACTGTAGACATATACAAAAGGATTTTATTCATTTAAAATACCCAGAATATGTCAAATCCACAGGGATAATAACAGTGGCTTCCAAGATCTGGGGATGAGAGGCAAAGGAGGTCAGTACAAGCTTCACTTTGACATGAGGAGAACATTCTCAAGAGATGTGATGGGGGGTGCACAAACGTGATTACCCATAACACTGCCAAATGCGCCCTTGGAAATGGTGGATATGGACATTTTATGTTATGTATATTATTTCAATAATAATCTCTTGAAAAAGCAAGACATTAGCCTATAATGTTCAGTAATTTGGGTTCTACACAAAGGATCCAAAATATGAATCCTAATTAGTTCAGTAAACCTTTCTAAAGACAGAGATTAGCCCTACAACCTCCCTGAGAATTTGTGAGCAATTCCTGATAGGAGAGAGGGAGGCACCATCCTCAGGGGTTAACCATTGGTTTATGCTTATGTTCTCATAAGCAATGCCTCCCCTGACTCCTGTAAGCAAGCTTACTGAAACTTACTAGGTCATTGTTTTAGTTCCTGTTGCTATGATGCTATAATATGCTGCATATTCTGGCTCACAGTTCAGTCACAGTCCATCATGGTGCAGAAGCCAAGGCAGCAGGAGCTTGGAAATGGACGCAGGTGACTGTGAGCTGCCACTCAGCCCCCTTTCTCCTTTTTATACAGTCCAGGATCCAGTCAGGGAATGGTGCTACCCACAGTGGCAATCAGGTTATTCCCCAAAGGGAGGCCCCAAGACCTGTCTTCCGGGTTACTCTAGATTCCATCAAGTTGACAATTAACACCCAACAATCAAAGTCATTTTAAAAAGGCATGGAAGTAGAAGGAAGCCTGCTTGGGGATAAATAGACAGGGGAGGGATGGGTGGGGATAACTAACAAATGGGAATGCACTTGATAGTAACAGACTGTGTACATGTGCACGAGTGTCTTAATGAACCCATGATTGTATATGATTAATACACGCTAATGAAACAGTTTTAAAAGACAGGACAGCAATTAGAGCCCAGGGTGCAGGGCCCAACTGTCCCATGGGACTCAGTCCTTGCAAACAATTTTCACATCCTCACAATTTTACAAGGGAAAAAAATCATTCCCACTCTGAAACAAAGACCAGCAGTTAATTTCTCTCCTTGTATTATCCCAACCTCCAGCCACGCCTGGGCTTCAATCTTCCCCAGCTCTTTTGATTAAACAGGGACAGGTTGAAAAGATGGCCCATTAATTAATGATGAATTACCCTCGACCACTGCAGAGTTCCCGGTGTAAGAGTCACATTAGCAGTAACCATCAGCTCTTCATTATCAAGGAGGAAAAGAAGGGCTAAACGCAAGACCCTCATTTTCTGCTAGACATTGTTGCTGAGCCAATTTAGCATCTCAGATCTCTAGCTCTCCTCAAATTCAGTGAAGCTTCACAGCTATTAAAACACTCAATATTCAACAGAAACACTAAAAATAAAATTGCACCTCATCTATGTAACAAAGGCAGACAGAAAGCAGGCGCTGCACCAGCCATTAGCAGAACTTAGTCTTGCAAGAAGCACAGAAGTCCCAGAGATACACGATACACACAAGAGAAAGCTACCACTGTTCCAGTTTGAGTCCCAGGCCATTGGTTAGCAGAATAAAGATAAAGATGTAAATGCCTGTAGGGGCTGGTGGTTTGGCTCAGTTGGTAAAAAAATGGCAAGTATGCACGAGGCCCCGAACATAGCAGTGTATGCCTGTAATAATCCTGGTACTCTGGAAGTAGAGGTTCAAGGTTATCCCTGAGTTTGAGGCTAACCTAGGCTATCTCAGTGATGGAAGCATCCTAAAAGTAACTCTAGTAGTACATCAGCACCTGTGGGGGAGGCATACAGAGAGATTGGATGGCTTTCCATGGTCTTCGAGTCACTTTTGTTTGTCCATCGATGTCCATTTTAGTCTGAAAAGATGATTCACCTCCTCCTGGCTCATGGATCCAACAGTTGGAACAGTCTCTTAACATTTCAACACTTTTAGGAGCCTCTTTACAGGGGATGTAGAGAGGAAGGAAAGATCTGCTACAATTAGAGTGTTTTATAAATCGTTGCCCTTTTTTTTAAAAAAAGGATTATGATTTAAGCCTCACAATTTATAACTGAGACTCCCTTAGGAATAGTTTGCTTCGTGTTTAATCTTTTTAAAAAGGATCTCATTTGTACCCCAGCTATTCTGGAACTCAGTGTGTAGTCCAGGCTAGCCTCAATTCATGCCAATCCTTCTGTCTCTGTTTTCTTACTGTTGACCTATATTTGTCTAATAGTTAATCTAAATCTAACCTTTTATTTGTGCATATCTACTTTACAAAGAGAAATGAAATGTCTCTGCAAGCTCATGGTTATCTGGAATTAAGGAAACCAGGCAGAGAGAAAGAGAAGGGACAGACTTCTAATGGGATTGGACAGTGTACCTAGCTTCTAGCTTCCTAGTAGAGAACAGAAAGCAGAGAGGTGACTCTTTGGGGACATTCATTCCCAATTAAGTAATGCCTTTTAAAGGGTACTTAGAGGACTGTGTATCCAGAATAGACTAGGTGTGCCCAGAAAAGAGCACCGTGCAGGTGGAGTAGCCTAACAGTGGCCCAGAGCAGGATGCATGATGATGAACTTGCTAACTCGTTCAGATCCAGTCGCACAGCAAATGTTACTGAGTTCCTCTTGTGATCCAGAACTATCCTAGATATTTAGCATTTATAAGTAACACAAAAAGATGATTCCTAGGGGCTGGAGAGATGACTCAGTGGTAAAAAGTGCATATTGCCCTTGTAGAAAACCCAAGATCGGTTCCCATAACCTGTGTTAGAAGACTAACAACATCCTGTAACTCCAGCTCCAGGGGATCTGACTCAGTTTCTGGCTGACCTCTGGAGGCACTTCATCAGCACAAATCTACATTCTGACTCACACACACACACACACACACACACACACACACACACACACACACTTAAAAATAAGAAATATAACAATCATTAAAAAATAGCTGATTTCTCTTTTTCTTTCTAGATTAAGAGAGAAAATTTTGCAACCCATATGCCAAACTCCTGGCGTTTTAAGGGTGACAGTGTGTGCTGAAGAAGGACATAAACTATAAAGAGGCAGCAGAGAGTCAGATATGATATAAACACAGCAACTGATACTCTGCTGTTATCTTTCCATGACTCTGAGAAGCAAACGGAATCATGCAGGCGAAAGCTGCATGCACCATTACATAGAAGCAATTAGACTCAGTAACTGAGGGTGCTGCTTAGGCCTCACACCCTACACACACACACACACACACACACACACACACACACACACACACACACACACACACATTAATATTTAGCTTTGGGTATTCCTCAGAAGACTAATCTCTTTTGCTATTTTTCTGACTAAATACCAACTACTATTAGGGGAATGCCCTTGGTTCTTAGCCAATAGCAATTAGGAGATGACATTCTGGGAACAGATAGAGGACCCATATCTCTTGGCTGGTCCTTTCTCCTGCCCATGTTATTGATAACAGTGCAGGGAGCACACAGCCAGAAATCCAATTATAGTCTCGTTGTTTTCACTTGTGGACAACTTTTTCTTACATCGTCACTTACTGATGGCTGCATTGAGAACAGGTCCACTATGCATTTCCTCTTTTGAAACAGACATACAGTGGGTGGACATCCAAACTGATGGATACAGGATGCAGTGTTAAGTGTAGCATTTCTTACATGGTTGAGAAGTCCTCATCAGAGCTCATTGCACCACCGTTCAGTTCTTTGTGGTGAGGCTGCTTCTGAATCTATTGTTCTTTATGAGCTTCATGTTCCTCATCTGACCAGTTTGGTGTTGGCAGCATTCGAGGGAGTGGCCCCAGCAGCACTTCCTGGTAGACCTGGTATGGAGTTCTTAAATAAGAAAGGAATTAAGAATGGCCTTTAGGTTTTGTGCTGAACATTAAAGGGAGGAGTGTACAGGTTAATTTTATGTCAACTTGACACAAGCTAAAGCCATCTGAGAGAAGGGAATCTCAATTAAGAAAATGCCTTCATTAGATCTTTGCTGCAGGCAAGCCTGTAGGGCATTTTCTTAATTAGTGACTGATGGGAGAGGTTCCATACCCCCACACTGGTGGTCTTGGGGCCTATAAAAATAGTGGGCTGAGCAAGCCATCAGGGGCAAGCCAGGAAGTAGTACTCTTCAGTGGCCTTGGCATCAGCTCCTACCTCCTGGTTCCTGCACTGTTTGGGCGCCTGTCCAGACTTGCTTCAATGATGTGGAAGTAGAATACAAATAAACCCCTTCCTCTTCAGCTTGCTTTTCAGTCATGGTGTTTTGCCACAGCAATAGAAATCATAAGCCAAGACAGCACTGGGTCTAAAATCTGGCAGCATGGACCTGCAGAGGACTTGCCAAGAGAGCACTGGGTCTAGGGCCTGACAGCATGGACCTGCAGAGGACTTGAGCTTGGATCCCAGCACCCATGTCTCTAGCTTGTGGCTGCCCGCAATTCCAACTCCAGGTTATCTTACACTTCTCCTGGAACATACACTCAAACACATGAATAAATATTAAAATAGCTCATTAAAAATTCAAAAGGAGCTTTGTTCTCCAGAGGACTTACAAGGATCTCCCAAATTCTGTTGAGCATGCTAAATTTTAAATAGTAATTACCCTCCTAAGAACAGACATTGAAAAGTGAGGTAGGTGTTCTGTTGAGAAATTTTTTCCCTGTGCCCATATCTTTGAGGCGTTTCCCCACTTTCTCCTCTATCAATTTCAGTGTCTCTGGTTTTATGTGGAGGTCTTTGATCCACTTAGACTTGAGCTT
>NC_034601.1:4069625-4094516 GCF_900095145.1 Mus pahari | reverse complement strand
AATCAGCCATCACTGGGAAGAGAGGCCCCTTGGTCTTGTAAACTTTATATGACCCAGCACAGGGGAAGGCCAGGGCCAAGTAGTGGGAGTGAGTGGGTAGGGGAGCAGGGGCGGGGGTGGGGTATAGGGAACTTTCGGGATAGCATTTGAAATGTAAATAAAGAAAATAATAATAAATAAATTAAAAAAAAAGAAAAGTGAGGTAGGTATGAGTCTGGCATTTGGGAGAGAATCCTGGGTTTCAGATAAAAAATTTAGTTTTAGTACGTATAGTATATATGATATGTCATGTCACACACGTATGTACACATATACACACACACATCCATCATGTTGTCTGATTCAAAGTGAGAACTTCAATGTTGAGAAGTGGTAGGTAGGTGGGGGACTGAGTGCTCCAACACCAAGAGGAGAAGAAAGAGAGAGGAGAGCAAGCAGGGGATGCTGATGCCATCATTATAGTTGCCATGGCGAAATTGGAGATAAAAAAGGTCCAGTCTCCTAAAAAATAAAATGCACGCTAGAGAATTAGAGTAGACACAGATGAAGGACCATATAGCATGAAGTGTCAGGGTGTCCCCTTGTATTCAACGTCATTGTTTGAACATTGTTGTCAGCCATTTGGTAGGTGATACAGAACCAGTAGAAAGAGACTGGAGATGACATCTTCCATGAGTGATGGGAACAAAAGGTCATTAAGAAACAGCAACACCTGTGCCATTAAAGTCCAGTGAGCTAGGAGGAAAGGGGGCTTTCAGCCCATCCTATGGCCTACTCAGACCCCCAAAGCCCACCTGGTGAAGGAGAGAGGAGACCCCTGAAAGCTCTTCTCTTTCATCCATACCCACACCGAGGCGTGCTCGCTTCCTCAGAGAGTTAAGTGTAATGAAAGCAATTTCAAATTCTGTAGTTCACAGAAGGATTTTCCATTCTGCAAGTGACTCCACAGCTTAACCCCAGTCTCTTTAAGAACCCCATGAATGAGAGCTACTTCTCTGATTTTACTGGGGAGGTGAAAAAAAAAAGTGGACTCCCAGTTACCCAGCTCTTTGTGCCACAGGTCTTAGTGTTTCCCTTCTGTTCACTGACACCCCATCAGAGCTCTTGGGAAAGGTGGGAGGTGGGAGAAAAGAGAGATTTAGAAGTTTTCCTCTTTATTTTTGAGTTCTCTTACACAAAGTAATTCCACGGGGCGAACGAAATGAGCGCAATACCATATTACGTGTGAATTATTGACACGCATTCTTATTCTAACCGGGAGAAAGCACGGGAGAGAGAAAGCCCCTCCCACTCTGTCTTCTCTATTATTAAGCAGAAGCCTTGTGATTCTGGGCCTATTATTTTACACTGTGAAGTGATGAGGAATTAGAAAAATTGTGAGGGAACAGGTGACAAATTGCAATCTGATGGGCCAACAAGAACCTATAAAAACGTTATCAAGATGATATTAAACAGTCTATTCCCCACTTAGCATCCAGGCAGGAAATTGGACCGATTCTTGCTGGGATATATCAAACTTGGATATTTTTCATTTAGATAATGCTATTTAAAATTTAACTGGATTACTGGTAATTTGTCTCTCAAAATGATGCTTCTGAGTGCTCGGCTCAGAATAGCCTGTGCTTAATTTTCAGGAAAGGACTTTTAACTTTCTGGGATTTCTGGAAATTTCTGCTCTACTCTTTCACCTGTTCTATAGATGCTTTTTTAACAAAAGAAGAGAAAGAGCTAGGGATAAACATGGAGTGTTTAGTCCTAAACAGGGTTTCTGTATCACACTGCACCCTGATTCCCTCGAGGCTCATGAAATAATACAGAAGAAGGGGCAACAGTGTCAGAGAATTGAGAGAAGTGCGAAGAAATGGTCTCTGGACATGACCTGGCTGCTGTACTTATAAACTCAGAGCAGCTGCGGTTAGTAGCACGGGGCCCAACAAGGTCCATACTCTAGCAAGGATGGGTCATTAGGACCCACCCACCCATATCTGAGAAGGTATTGGCAGTTAGTGGCTTCTTGGCATCATTTTTCTTCAGGGGTGTGGCTACTGGGAAGGGGTGTGGCTACTGGGAAGATACCCAGGGTCTAGTAAATAACCTGCATGCATGGCTATGCAAGTGCCAGAAAGCCCTGATTAAACGAGATGGGTTGTTTAGAAATTAAAAAGGCATGAAAAAATTTATGGTTGCAGAATTTGCTCTGGAGTTGTTGGATGTAAAGTACAATCAGGTTGAAAAGTGTCACTCAAGGCATGACATGTGGTTTTGGAATCAATGCCATGTCTCTGGAATTCAACATAAGCACTTATCACACAGAAGGGGCTTGGCTCACATTTGTTGACTGGGGATTTTGTTTGTTTATTAAAACCTGCACTTGCCATCTTATCCAGCCCAGAATAATGGCTGAATGGTTATCTGTTCCACTGAATATTCAGCATGTGAGGGGGAGTATCAATTCCATGGTGCACAGACACAGCCTAGAACAATCTTAACACATACCTCTTCTCACAAGTTTTATGGAGCCAACTCTTGACTTCAAGTAGACATTTTCATCACAAATGAGAATACTTATTTCTGGCTAAAGGAGGAATAGAGGTCATGACATCTAGGGTGCATTTGGAAAGATAATTGTAAACATGATCAAAAAGGTGAAAAATTCTGCCCTGGGAAAAGAAAAACATGGAATCTGTATGGGTTTGCCTCTCAGGCCATGCTTACGAAGCACAAGAAGCTAAAGAAGAGGGATAAGGACAGCTTTCCCTTTGGGCTGGGAAGGTGGCCTTGTCGGTAAGATGCCTGACTCACAAGCTTGAGGACCTGCATGTGAATGCTTAGAGTCCTGTCAAACCCAGGTAGGCATGGTGGTGCAGCTTTAAGTCAGTTGCAAAGACAAATGCATCTCTGGAGCTCAATGGCCAGCACGGATAATGAGCTCCAGGTTAGAGTGAGAGAACCTGTCTCAAAAAAAAAAAAGACTAGTAGAGCAAAGATAGAGGGTAGCCTCTAGCTTCCTTGCACACATGCACACACATGTATGCACACCTGCACATGCATTATATATATATATATATATNAAAACTTGTGTGTGTGTATATATATATATATATATATATATATATATATAGAGAGAGAGAGAGAGAGAGAGAGAGAGAAAATTAAAAATGTAAATGTAAAAAGTGGTAAGGTGCTCCTGAGGCCTTACTTCTAGCTGAGAAGCTTGTGACCATTGATGGCTGCCAGGGGAAGAGTGAGTTTTATTCATGTCTGTGGCCCCTGAGAGGTGGGAGAGGTGATAGATATGGGAGAAGTTAGGATGAGAACTGTGGTAAATATATGACCAATATATACTGTGTGTATGCATGAAATTATCTGAGAATTAATAAAAAGTTTTATACTAAAATTTTAAAAAGAAAATCCTTTATTTTAGGTAAATGCTGTTTTTACTCTTATTTTTGGAGATTATACATATATCGTTTCTCCCTTGTCTTTCCTCCCTCCAAAGCCTCCAATAGATCCCTCCATCTTCTCTTTCAGATTCATCACTTTTTATATTAATTGTTATGTTTCTATGAGTGTGTATATACATGCATATTCATGGATATATCTGTTCAGCCTCTGTACTGTCACTTGTATGTACGTTCTTAGGGCTAAGCATTTGGTGATGGATAACCAGTTATGTCCTCTTTTCTGGGAAAGACAATTTCTTCATCTCTCAGCATTCCTTAGTGGCCTATCTTTTTTGTGTAGGGCTGAGGCCTGGTAAAGTCTCCTCTGTCCACATTGTCTTGTCTGTTATTGTTGTCTTAGTAAACCTCATGTTTAGGCTGTTGATGACATATCACCAGTGTAGCTTCTGACCTTTTTAGGAGACACAATCTCTCAGCAAACTCCTGATCCTCTGTCTCTTACAACCTTTCCTCTCCACCTTCTGCAGAGTTCGCTGAGTCTTAGATGTGGGAGTGGTTTTATGGATGTATCCTTTGCGCCTAGGCTCGACAACTTGAATATCGATTGGTTGTGACTTTCTGTAATGGTCCCCATATAATACAAAGAGAAGTTTCCTTGATGAGGGTGAGAACTACACAGATCTAAAGTTATAAGAACAAATATTTAGAATATAGAATATACATATAATACATAATATATATACATATAATATAGAATATACATAGATATAGATATATATGTAGATATTCTATAGAGAATATATGTATAATAGAAAACACTTTATTTTATCAGAACATATTTGCTGTGTGTGTCATGCAGTTTGCCTCCTGCTTGAGCTGCCATGAGGACTAGGGAAAGTGCCAGATGCCCTTGGGACCACAGAGTGCTCCTGTCATGCAAAGCAGACTGCAGAAGCCATGGGGACAGGTAGGTTGCAGAGAGCTTACAGTGAATCCGGTTTGGAGAAGAATCTTACATGATATTGCAGCTTAAAGGATGCTGTCGGGAAAATATTTGCAAATAGCAGAGAAGGAACAAATTACACACATTGGGAAAAGTGTTAACCAACCATAAAACTATGGAAAAGTCAGGACTGGAGAGATGGCTCTGAGGTTAGGCTGTTCCTCCAGAGGGCCTGGGTTCAATTCCCAGCAACTACATGGCAGCTCACAACTGTCTGCAACTTCATTTCCAAGGGATCTGATACCCTCACACCTAGGTATTTAAAACAAAATGAATTCTTTTCTTTTTTTAAGTAAAGAAAACCAAAATGCTTAGGATATATTTAAAGAGGTGATTAGCTACAGAAGTCCAACTCAATGCAAATGGAAATGATCTAAGAGGCTAAATCAACAAGAGATGCGACTGACACTGCATCTGAAATCAAAACAGCAACTATTGCAGAGCATGTATTGAGGTAAGACACATCAAAAAGTACAAGGATCATTTAATGCTGATGAACAACACAAGTATACAATAATAAAAGAAGAGCCCAAGATTAGTAATGTGGCAAATAATACATCTTTGATACATGCATTGCCCAACAGGTACTTTAAACCATGCAGCGACCGTGAGATGCTTTGTGGATAAGCATCGCCATCTTCCAAAGCCAGCCTGGTGATGAGTGTGATTTCAAGAACCGAGGCAGAGGTACAAAGACACAGTCAGCTTCACAGTTAGTGTCACCCCTCCACATGTGCGCTGTGGTATGCACACCATACACATCACACGCCACACATAACAGTTTGTTTTTTTTTTTAAAGATCTTACAATTCTCTTGGTGTTTTTATTTATTTTCATTTTGGTATCTGGAATGGTGTATCAGCAACCCTGAGGTCCAAAGGGTTAAGACTAGAGGGATTTTTGTTTGTTTGTTTAGGATGAAGGTAAATAAATAAATAAATAAATAAATAAATAAATAAATGTGTCTAGTGAACTAGTAGATCTTGAAAGGCAGAATTGATGTGATATTGCTACCATGAAAATAAGTGGCTGGGAGAGGAGAAATGGTTCATTCTTCAATGCCTAGAATTCATCAAGGACTCGGCTCTGCCTTTCACACAATAACACACAGCAGCCGTTAGTATTTACCATTGTTAATTGAACACCTAATAAGTTCAGTCACCACATTTATGAGATAAATGAGACAAAGTGAGTCCTTCAAAAACTATTAGTGTAAGAACTATTAATGCCATTTATCAAGGAAGGTAGTAGAGTCTAGGAGGGAGGGAGTTTGTGTAGGGTCTCACAACTGTAAATATTACCACTGGGTATCAAAATCACACACATGTGAACTCTAAAAAGGACATTTTTCATTCTTCCCTTCCCTTCCCTCCCTCTCTCCCCACCACGTGTGTGTGTGTGCTCTCCTGTGTGTACTAGAGGTTGACCTTAAGGCCTCCCATTTTCCAGGAGAATGCTCTATCATTGAGCTACATTCTCAGTCCTTTAAATCCACTTTTTATTTTGAGACAGAGATTCACTAAGTTACCTAGGCTGGCCTTCAACTTATAGCCTAGGAGTGCTTAGAATTTGCAGTCCTTCTCTCTCAACCTCCTGAGTATCTGGAACAAGTCTATGCCAGAAAGCCTGACTTCCTTTGTGGATGTGTTTGTTTCCATGTGTATTTCGTTTCACATATTTGAGTGGTGTGTGTGTGTGTGTGTGTGTGTGTGTGTGTGTGTGTGTGTGTGTGTGTACATGCCTGTGGAGGCCAGAAGTTAATAGGGTTGCTCTACACCTTATTTTGTGGGGACAGGGTCTCTCACTGAACCGGAATCTTGTTTATTTGGTTAGACTTTCTGGCCTGTGAGACCCAGGGATTTTTTTTTTTTTAAATCTCTGGTACTGCAGAGCTGGAATTTCAGGAAAGTTCTCTGCCTGGCTTTAAGAAATATGGGTTCTTATCCTTCCACTGGGGGTCCTGCCTGGCAACAGGACGTGGCCTAATCAGGTTCCATATCCATACTGCAAGGACAGTCAGCTAAGGTCACCCACACTGACCAATGGGAGCCTCCCACATCTCAGATATCTGGCACATCCTAAGGGTGCAGGACATCCCCCAACTGTGCCCCCAGCTGCAGATTTCCCTTCATTCTTCTGGTCCTCTGGCCCTCTCTTCTATCTCTCACTAACCCCTCATGCCCTCCTCATCCCCTCTCCCACCCAGTTCCCTCCCTTCATTTTCCTCCTGTGACTACTGTTTTATTACCTTTTCTAGGTGAGATTCAAGCATCCTCACTTGGGCCTTCCTTATTGTTTAGCTTCTTTGGATCTGTGGAGTGTATTCTGGGTAAGAATTGAGGGTCCTGAAGGGGATAGGAGCTCCACAGGAAGACCAACAGAGTCAACCAACCTGGACCCTTGGGAGCTCTCAGAGGCTGAGTCATCTACCAAAGAGCATACACAGGCTGGACTGAGGCCCAGCAGAGGTGCAGCTCAGTCTTCATGTGGGTCCTGAACAGCTGGAGCAGGAGCTGTCTCTAAAGCTGTAGCCTCACTGTGGAATCCGTTCCCCTAACTGGGCTGCCTGGTCCAGCCTCAGTGGAAGAGAACATGACGAACTCTGCAGCGACTTGTATGCCAGGTTGGGAGAATACCCAGGGGGAGCTGACCCTCTCAGAGAAGAAGGGGATGGAGGAGGGACTATGGTGGGGGGACTGGGCAGGGGCAGCAATTGTATGTAAAAAGAATAAATAAATGAATGGGAAAAAACGTGGGTTCAATTCCTGATACTGTTAATGATTCTTTGTTGTGCTTGCAGACAGGATCCTAGCATGACTGTCTTCTGAGAGGCTCTACCCAGCAGGGAATGGAAGTAGACACAGAGACCCATAGCCAAACATTAGATGGAGCTCAGAGAATCTTGTAGAAGAGTCCCAAAGAGGACAGGGACTCCATAGGAAGACCAACAGAGTCAACTAACCTAGACCCTTGGAGGCTCTCAGACTGAGGCATCACCAAAGAGTGAGCAGGGCCTGGACCTAGGCCCCTGCACATATGTAGCAGATGTGCAGTTTGGTTTTCATGCAGGTTCCCCAACAAGTGGAGCAGGTGTCTGTCCCTGAACCTGTTACCTGCCTGTAGATCCCATTTAGCTGCCTTATCTGGTCTCATGGGAAAGGATAGACCTAATTTTGCAGAGATTTGATGTGCCAGGGTGGGGTGATATCCGAGGGGGGGCACCCCCTTCTCAGAGGAAAAGGTGAGGGGAAGTGGGGGGAGGAGCTATGTGAGGGGACTGGGAGAGGGAGTCTTGATACTAGACATAAAGCAAATTAATTAATTAATTATTTAATGAAAAAAGAAATGAAGACACATGACCACAAAAAGAATTGTGAGTTCTGTAGATACAATTTTACAAAGTAAACCATCTCCCTGCCCCAGGCTTAGTTTTCTTCTCTCTCTCTTTACTTCTATCGACTCTTTCTGAAAGCAGGCTGCTGCCCATGGTATAAAAGGCACCAGAACCAGCTAACCTGGGCCCTTCTGAGCATGTCTGCTTTTGTGTTTATTTCTGACAAGATTTCAGGTCCACCTGGCTCTGAACTTTCTATGCAGTTGATGATGATTTTGAACTTTTGACCCTCATTCCTTCACCTCCCCAGTCAGATTACAGGGGTGCACCACCCCATCTGCTCATCCAGTGCTAGAGACTGAACCCATGGCTTCATGTGGGCTAAGCATATGCCCTACCAGCTGAGCCACATCCTCAGCCCCATGCTTGCAATTTTTAATGTTTTTGAATAAACACTGGTCACGTTATCACAAACCAAGCTGCGCTTTTAGAGAACACATTTGGATGGCCATTGTTATCTTGATAAATCTGTTTGCATGGGAGCTAGAATTCCCAGCCCCATCTTCTTCAGGCTCCTTTGTCATGTGTGAATGGCGAGCTAATGAGAGCAGTGAGGCTGGACCACATTGGCATCCCGAGACCTGCTCAAGGATCCCATGTCCACAGGTAAGTGATGGACGGAATACAGCAGTGTTGCTCTTTTCTCATTCCCAAGGAGACAGCCCAGAAAGCCTACAGTCTGCACAGAGCAATCTCTGCATAATTTCCTCCTGGAGAAGGTGGTGCTTTGGGAGTATGAAGACCAGAGGAGTCTGGTCTTTAGGAAATGGAGCTTCCAGGAAGCGTAACCTCTTAAAAGTGAATGCCAACATTTACATTGTTGTGTTAGCATTGTGATTTCCTCTCTCTCTGAGATGCGAGCCTGACAGCATACATATCTCAAACACGTGTCGCAACAAGGATGAAGAGATCCGTCACAGTATTCTTTTTAAGACAGTGTCTCATGTAACCCAAGTTCACCTCACATTTACTATATAGCCAAGAATGATCTGGAACTTCTGATCTTTCTGCCTCCATTTCCCGAGTGCTGGGATTATAGGTATACAAAGCTATACCTGGTTAATATGGGTGGATGGAACCTGGGGCTCCATGTATGCTAGGCAAGCGCTCTACCTACTGAGTCACATCCTCAGCTTTTTTTTTTTTTTAATGGAGGAAAATATATCTACCCTTTATTATACACACGGAGTCTAAGACTCATCCTGCCGTTTTCTAATATTTCTTGAAAAATTAGTGCAAGGTTGTCCACTTAGCAGTAGGGAATGAGACCTCTTCTTTCAGTGGGGGATGGGACAACTAAATAGGATTCCCACTGAAGCCATCTACTTCCTGACACATGTGGGTACTGTCTTGATTGTCTCTTTTCAAGGCCTATTTAAGACTTCCAGACAGAGGCGGAGCCACTCTTCAGAGAAGTCCCAATGTTGTTGATATAACACACAATGTATCTGCCAGCATTCTAGTTCCTATAGTGCCTTGCATTCCTTGTGGCATGTGTACAACATGGTGGTGATATACAACAGATCAGACAGTCTGAGTGTTGAAGTGGAAGTTTCTGATATGTTAGGTTAGTCAGATTCACATGGTGTTTTGCTAAGGCAAGACCTGTGGAAGGTTTGCAATTTTATGAGGTCCCATTTGTCAATTCTCTATCTTATAGCACAAGTCATTGCTGTTCTGTTCAGGAATTTTCCCCTGTGCCCATATCTTCAAGGCTTTCCCCCACCTTCTCCTCTATAAGTTTCAGTGTATCTGGTTTTATGTGGAGTTCCTTGGAGTACTACTCAGCTATTAAAAACAATGAATTTATGAAATCCTTAGGCAAATGGATGGATCTGGAGGATATCATCCTGAGTGAGGTAGCCCAATCATAAAAGAACACACATGATATGCACTCACTGATAAGTGGATATTAGCCCAGAAACTTAGAATACCCAAGATATAATTTGCAAAACACATGAAACTCATGAAGAAGGAAGACCAAAGTGTGGATACTTCATTCCTTCTTAGAATGGGGAACAAAATAGCCATGGAGGGAGTTGCAGAGACAAAGTTTGAAGCTGAGACAGAAGGAAGGACCATCCAGAGACTTCCCCATCCGGGGATCCATCCTATAAACAACCACCAAACCCAGACACTATTGCATATGCCAGCAAGATTTTGTTGACAGGACCCTGATATAGCTATCTCTTGTGAGTCTACGTCAGTGCCAGGCAAATACAGAAGTGGATGCTCACAGTCATCTATTGGATGGAACACAGGGCCCCCAATGAAGGAGCTAGAGAAAGTACCCTAGGAGCTAAAGGGGTCTGCAACCATATAGGAGGAACAACAATATGAACTAACCAGTAACTTTCAGAGATTTTGTCTCTAGTTGCATATGTAGCAGAGGATGGCCTAGTCAGCCATCAATGGGAGGAGAGACCCTTAGTCTTGAGAAGATTATATGCCCCAGTACAGGGGAATGCCAGGACCAGGAATCGGGAATGGGTGGGTTGGGGAGCAGGGCGGGGGGAAGGTATAGTGGACTTTCAGAGAGGAAACTAGGGAAGGGGCTAGTATTTGAAAATGTAAATGAATAAAATATCTAATAAAAAAGAAAACAAACCAAAACAAAAGAATGTTGGTGAAAATTTGAAACATGTCTCTCCCATAATTTGATAGTAGTATAAACTGGCTAATCCACTGGGAAATATGATATGATATATCTATAAAAGTTAAATGTATGCCCCCCCCAAAAAAAAAAAGACCTGTGGATGGACGAGTGATGTTGGGAGAGAAGATAAATGGCACTCAGCAGACAGTGCCAGTGCACTTGCATAGGGAGCTTTGCAACGCTTTGTTCGCAAGTCTTTGTCTTCGCTGATTTTGCTTCATTGAGAAAGACACAGCAGAGAACGTCTCTGGGCATATCGGCTAATTCTGGTTGCTTCCACTGCTCTGACTCATGTTAGGAATCCTGATACTACTGAACTGAACTGCTGGTATCCTGACAAACAGGGATTGGAATCACCCAAAGGAACTACTTCTAAAGAGGTCCACATCGCTTGTCCTATTTATCGTCTTTTCTCTCCTTCCTTTGGATGGTGGGCTAGAAGGGAGGGAGTCAAAGCATTTGAGAACTCTTATTAAAAGTGGCTTAAAAAAAAAAAACCCTAAGTCTACAGGGTGTAAGCCTTGACATTGTCACAGTCTAGTATCATGACCTTGAGAAATCTCTTCACCTTCTCAATATCAAATTAATATCCTTTTTCTCCCCTCTCTATAGTGATCTCATGAGCCCACAGGGTTTTGCATTCTTCTATGAGTTGAGCCACGAATAATACTTAGTGCCTGACAAACACTTCTACAATATGCTTGTTGAATCTCAGTGATTATTATTTATGGACCTTTTACTTGTCCTGCCATAGGATAAATTACAGAATGCCTGTCACATTAATCTCACTTGAAAGGAAGAGAAACTGAGTCAGGGAGCAATCAACAGCCTGGCCAAAAACCATGAAGTTGTTTTGCAGCTAGGTCATGTTTTCTCTTCAGCCTCCACAGGGCCAAAGCGATGCTACGACCCAGGAAATGTCCCAGCTGCTCAAGCTGCAGGCAGGACTTGTTTCAAAGGCAGCTTTTCCACAGAGCTCTCCCTACTGCAGGCCCCCACACCACTACTGCTGCAGCAGATCATGCGGAGGGCTATGCATCTTCTTCGACACGCTCTGCTCTTGAAGAAACACTCCCAATTACTGGGCCTGTGTTCTCCGTGATTGCAATGTGTCATGACATTTCCAAGATGTAAGTTTCTTCGAAAAACGCATTAGCACCAGGCGAGTGAAGCGGCTCATTTTTCAAACTCGGAAACTGTCGTTGGCACAGCTCTGTGCTGGTGGAGCCTGAACACACTGTTTAGTGAGCTCTGTCAGGCGACCAGAATGTGCCCTCGTGGGCATGGTCAGCAGGTCTCCCTTGGCTGAGCACATGTGAATGTCTCTGTACTTCTACCCACTGGCTCTGTCTTGTACACACAATTTATGCTAGGTACTTAAGCTTTGTCAGACATCCTAATATTTCCAAATCTCACTCGAAGCTCTAATCTCTTCTAGTCTAGAACCACACGCCAATCCACTCATAGAAGCCTCAAATCTGTCCAGCACTATATGTGTCAAACCCCTTCACACTTACCACCTGTGATAGAAACAATCATCACTTATAAACAAAACCAAGTGCTGATTTCTACAGCAGAGAACACACTGAAAGGTTTAAGGTCAGCATCAGGGAGCTATGTGGCCGCATTCCAAGACAGTCTTATATATAATACAGCCTGACCCACTGGGGACAGCATTGACCTCAAGCTTGATAAAAATCTTCTCTTAGAGAAGAGTCTACTGCTAGACTCTCTCACTGGTTTGAGTTTGGGTTGATGTGGCCTATTGAATAACCCTAACTCATGTCGTTCACTTTTGGTGGTAACATCATTGAACTCAATGCACTGACCTTTCAGTTAATTTGATAGGCAGGACTGACTCAGAAACACATCCTTCTCACATGCAAAGGAGCACAGATGAAGGCACCTAAAATATACTGGACCCACATTTGTAAACATGCATCATGGCATGCTCCTAAGGCATAGCACTTCTGAACCAGCTGCTTTCTGACCTATTATAATGAACCAAATCTATTTCTATTTTTGTAACAAGCGAATCCATAAGAGAAAATTTACAACCTTAAGCAAACACATGCTCTTCCAGAATCTGTGACAGGCACTGGCATGCTGAATGACACAATTCATGATCTGTCTCTTCCTCACATCTGAGGAAACAGGCTCAGAGAGGACAGTGCCTCTCTGGTGGCAGCAGAGCTGAGAGAAAACGTGCTGCTGGAGTCTTGTGGTTAAGACGTTAAACCCCATGCTTAATTTACAGCATGCCATGTTTCACATTTTTTTACATGCTAGGGCCATAAGAATTGTCTAGTCAACAAGCTCACTCAACGATCCAAGATTACTCTGGATATACCTCTGCCCTCTCGGAGTCTGGCTTCAAGTCCCATGTCCTACAATTAGTGCTAAGAAGTAGCAGACAGGGGCAGCACAACTTTCTATATCTCTCATGGAGACCAACCTTTGCTATCCTTTCCTCAGCGATGCGCACATTCTCCTGTGCTTGGCAGGCTCAGTCATGGTTACCTAGGTTAGACCAAAGAGAACATTTAGCTTTTCAAAGAAGGTAGATCTAAGATATCTACCCAGTACTAGCAAAGACAACCTTCATTATCCACCCACTGGAAAATTAAGTTTTCTACCATCCATGGTCTAAGAGCATGGGACTCTATCCTTTTAGAAGCTTACAGAGTGGATGAGTCAAGGAAGGAGAACCTTATCCAAATCAGTCACAGATTTGATAGCAGTGAAGGCTAAATCCTGGGAGGGAGTGCAGAGGGGCCAATTCAAAATGTAGACCGGTAAAAACAAGACAGGGAGAAAAAACAAAGAGCTCCCAGCTCTGAATAAACTGAACATGGTGACACATGCCTGTAATCCCGCTGTTTGGGGGTAGATGCAGGAGGATCAGAAGTTCAAGGTCATCCTTGGATACAAGTGAGTAGAGGCCAACCTAGACGAGAGACCCTGTGTCAAAATCACATGACTGACTGATTGGATGGCTGACAAATGAATAAATGCATGAATAGGAACTTGCCTGTGTCCCATGTCTAAGGTCTGAGGACAGGGAAAAGGCCCAGGGAGGAGACTTAAAAAAACAACACAAAACAAATCCAAATATCTACTTCTATATTTGAGTTCACATAGGTGACTTTACTTGAGGTGTTCCTATAGATTTTATGCTGTAACATTAGTAATTAGCAAATGATTTAAAACTGTATATTCATCACATTAATAGAGGCCTAGAATGTTTAGGGCATTTACTTTGCTAAAAATCACTGGCATCTGTGTCTATTAAAAATGACAGGCGATTAGGATTTCCAAAGTTTGTTGAAATCTGTTAGCTAACAAGGTAGAATTAAAATTTACATCTTGTTTCAACATGATGAAGATAATTAAAAAGTGATAAAACCCTTTGATTAACCCTCATCTCCTCTTGCATAGCATTTTATTATGCAAATGAATGCTCCAACACTGTAAACTTAACACCAGTTAAGAATGTGAATGCATTCTCATTTTCCAGGTACAAAGATATATGTGTACTCATAAAATCTCGGGTGATAGTAGATAGAACACAGGGGTGTGTGCCATACAGAGCGAAGTGATGACTCTAGGCTCCGGTGCTGGTCCTCTGTGTCATCCATGACTGCATCATCACTCTGAGATCATTCAGGTTCTGGCATTACTCTGAACTAAAGAACTTACCATGGGAATTTTCCTGGGATAGATCCTGGGCATTAGGATGCAGCTCAGCTGCTCTGCTTGCCTAGCATGTAAGAGACCCTAGGTTCAATGTTTAACCATGCATAACCTGAACAAGATGGCACATGCCTATAATTCCAGTACCTGGGGGTAGAGCAGGAGAATGAAGAGTTTAAGGCCATCCTTGGATACATAGTGAGGTTGAGGCTAACCTGGCTAGATTCCCTGTGTCAAAAACTAACTAAAAGACTGATGATTTCACTAAAAGACTGAATGAGGATTTTCTTGTCTGTCTATGTCTAAGATCTGAGGGAAAAAAAGATTAGGAAAGAGACATTTCTTTTCCCACCAAGAACCTACTCTGTCCCATGTGTAACTTCTCTCCTACCCATGAGGGATTTCTTCCTTCCATCCCCATGGTCTAAAGGGAAAGGGAGCTAGTAGGATGACCAGTATAGGTGCTGAGCTCATTCCCACATTTCCTTTTGGATGATGGAGTTGATTGATAGGAAAATAAAACATGTCATTTTTAGAAGTAAGTGTGAGATGTTTCTTCATCTTTGTCCTCCATCCCACACATTGTGGGAAGAATGGGAAGGATTAGCAAGAACCCGAGGCCTACACTTTGGAGATAGCTCAGACTCAGAGTCACCATGAGTTGTGTGAACACCGGGGTTGAACATCTTGGATTCAGCCCCTCAAGGGCAGAAGCTACACAAGAGTTCTGGAAGATCACTCTGAAGAGAAGGCTAGGTAGACATAGCGGAGGTGTTTGGGCAGTACTAGCTAAGGACTATGCACAGCTTCCCATCGGCAAGGTGGGCTGGCAAAGGGAAGCCTTCTAGAGCCTTGGAAGGGGATGTAGCACTGCCACCACCCAGATCTTGGCTGCTTCCTTGAGAAAGCTTAACGTTTTCTAATCCACCCAGTTTGCAGCAATTCCTTGTGCCAGTTTGTAGAAAGTGAACAGCTTTGGGCGTGAAGAAATGGGAAGAATACTGTGTGGGAAGGGAGGGAGAAAGGCTTGCATCCTCTCCCAGCCTCAGTTCCTGAGCCGCTGCAGGCAAACTTGGCACTGATAATGGCCTATGTCATCTCTACATTCTTATCTTGGAAATGGGAACTGTCATGCTTCTCATTCCCTAGAACAGCTGGGAGGATTAACTAGCCCCTATCTGCAGAAAGCTGAGGACAGCATCTGCCACAGTTGTACTGTATGAGTGTGTTTATTTCTGTTTCTGCTGTTGATATTTTTGTTATTATGATTTGCCAGAATGTACATGCCTTCCTGATTATTACAGGGCCTATTTGAATAATTTCATTTGCATAGTTTCTATAGGAAATAAAAGGACTAGAAGGCCATTCTCCAAAATATCATAAAGAGTAATTTCTGAGTGATGGACTTACTATAGGGTTTTATTTGCTTCTGTTAGCTCTTAGTTTCTAAATTTGGGACAATGAATACATATTACAGTGGAAGAAAGAACATGGGAGTTTTGTCTTTCTCTTTGGTTTTTATAATGGCACTGTTTTTACTCTTAATAATAAGAAGCCCCAACACCAGACATTTTCAATGCCAATGAGTTGATACAGAACACTGTGTATAGTATTCTTGATGAAGCTTTAAGATTTGGCAGAAGTTTTAATCTGTAACTGAGGGAAAAGAAAGGATTAGTAATAAGTATAGAAACAGATACAGAGGACAATACCCATATGAATGTGTTTCTATGGATGCACACATGTATGCACACTATTGATACTTTGGTACTATACATTGCCAGAATGCACCTGCCTCCCTGGTCATTACAGGGGCTGATGGTATAGTTTTGTAGATAACAAAAGGGCTAGAAATCCATTCTCTATGTATTAGAGCCAGTGATCAATGTCAGATATCTTCCTCAGTGGTTCAACCCTAGTTTTTGAGACAGAATTTCCCACTGGTCCTGGAGTCAACAGATTTGAGTAGACTGGCTGACAAATTAGCTCTAGAGCTCCACTTGTCTCTGCCTTTCCAAGATGGGCTCATGGATGTGCTCCACTGTGCCTGATGTCTTGTTTGAGTGTGTGGATCAAACTCAGGTTGTCTTGTTTACAGGACAAGCACTTTACTGACTAAGCCATTCCCCAACTGTGTGCACAAAGAACAGTTTCAAGTTGAGTGGAGTTAAATTTTGATATCCTCCCATATTTCCTGGGATTCTACAATTGTGGATTAAGTCTTCTCCTCCCTAGTGAAATTATTTCTGAGAAGAGAAAGGGCATGCATTAGCTGTCGAGTGTTAGCTTTGGAGTGGTTTACTTGATGCTACATCACAACTTGTAGTGGGGAATGTCCAGTGTGTTCTCGAATGTCTAACAGCATGATGATTGCTGCAGACTACAGGCCAATGTCATGTCTCTTCAATTGCGACAACCAGACATGTCTACAAATGTTTTTCTAGTGTTACTTGGATTAAGAATGAGCAAATTGATATGCTTCCAGCTGAGAAGGTCTACATAGACCCAAACCTAATGCTACTTGAAGATTCTGCCATGAAAGTTCTGACTAGATTTCCAACCATCTTCTTCCTAAAAGGCATTATCTGGACAGACTCATGTGAGCTGTGGGTTCAGAAAGCCTGGATTGTTTATTACATCCAAGCTTCTCTAGCCATGTGATCCTAGATTAACCTGTGGAAGGACACTTAACTCCTCCAACTCAGTTACCTCACATAAAGTGCAGTCAGTAGCATAGGACTGGGGAGACAGCTACTATGCACAAAGCCCTGGGTTTGATCCTAGTACCACAGAAACTATGTGTAATGGTACACTACTATAACTCCAGCACTGGGAAAGAGCTTGAAGGCTAGAGATTCAGCAGTTCAAATAATCCTTGTCTACTTAGTAAGCTGGGGGCCAGGGTGGGATATGTGAGACCTTGTTTGAAGGACAGAGGAAGGGAGGCAGGCAGTCAGGCAGGCAGGGACAGAGGGAGGGAGGGAGGGAGGGAGGGACAGAAGGAGGGAGGGAGGAAGGGAGGGAGGGAGAGGGTTGGTGGGTTTGTCTCTATAATATAGTTAATGATGCTATCCATATAGCTGATCTATCACTAAAACGCTATCCACCTAATCAGGTACCTGCTTCTTTTTATCAAGCCTACTTCATCCTCGTCCCAACACTTTCAGTAAGAGATGAAACAAAACAGAGTGCAACTGGATCCAAATACAATGGTTCATTTATTCTTGTCACTTAGGGAAGTTTTGACAGAAGCCTTTATCACAGAGCCCCAGCTGCACAATTGTCCTCCTGGAAGAATAACACAGATTTGAGTCAGAATGAAGTTACTGGATGAGGGGAAAACACCGCCCCAAAGCTACTCTGCTCCCTTCTCCTAGCTGCAGATGGTTTTAATATGCTTCTGTTAGTATTTTGAGGTCTGGAGACATTAGACTACAGTCAGGTTAGGTAAACTGAGTCTGGGAGATAACAAAGCCATAGACATAGGAAAAACTGTCAATAATGGTGATAGAAGAGGCTGGCCCATTTGGTCCCCCTGGCTCAATGGAGACTAATGAGACTTTGATGAATTTTCATGATGGTGACATTTTTCCTTAAAGTCTTTTTGAGAGATTTTTGAATGTCTGGAATAATATCTTTGTTTATCTAGTTTCTTTCAGGATGAAACAAATTGACACCTTTTATGAAATACAAGGGAAGGTCTGAAATTGAGCTGAATTGGATTTAAATTCTGGCTCAGTAGACCACTGGCCAGGTTAGCAGCCAAATGACAACCTCTCTGGCTCTCTGTACCTCACTTATCTCAACTGCAGAATGGGAATGAGGTAGAACATGCCATATCCAAAATGATTTGGATCAAATCATTTCAAATTTCAGAACTTTTTACATTTTGAAACTTCACTAGTTGAATGTCCTTATTCCAAAAATCTGATATACTTCAAAATTCCACAACGTTTTTGAATGCCATGTTGTAATATTTTGTGTTTTCACATTGGAGACTGTGAACCTGTATTCAAGTGTACCTGATTAACCAAAACAGTATTTACTATACTCTTCTTATAAGAAAAGTATTGCCTTATAAGTATTGCCTTAGTGTTAAAAACAACACAAAAACATACACTGTCCTTAATATAATGGAACCTATGTTTAGTGACGGGGCTCTAGAATAATGGGCTAGGTTTAGAATAGCTACCAATTTCTGTGATGTAGATTTTCCCATCATGGCTGGCACTGAGCTAATACTGCAGCATACTGAATGCAAACGTCACAGAAGCAATGTACAGAATAAGCTGTCAGGAACTGATGCTCATACATCACAGCTGAAATCTAAAAACTCCATGGAACCCCAGCAGGGTTCACCAAGGTGATAGCAATCAGCCGGTGTTTCAGATGTTTCAAGAGTCACTGACAGCACAGGGCATATGACTCCAGATGCTTAAACTTCAACCGTCTCCCCCATAGCAGGGGCTTCTGTGTTCCCTGCAGTCTGTGCTCCTGGCAGCAATCTTTGCCACATCCTTCTGTTTCTTTCTCTATCACATCATACTGCGTTCCTTCTTTTGCTGTGGTTACTCTAGGTATGGCATTCTAGACAGTGTCCTCCGTGTGTGTCACAAGATCCATCAGTCTGACTACATACTCAGTGCTGAGGCTCATGTAGAGATTGCAAGCATCAGACGTGGAGCCGAGCTTGTCGTGCTCCTTGGTTTGTGTGGGTGGCCTAGCCAATTCTGCTCCAAGTGAGCAAAATACGCCTATCCAAGTCTCCTTTCTGTTTGCATCCCTGACTTTTTGGTTCACATTCACAGTTTAACAGGCTTACTCATCCAGGTGAATTTAGATTACTTTTGCTCTTTTCTTTATATGTTGGTAAGGAAGCCCAGTGGGATGTGAGGCCCAGGAGATAAAATCCACACGGATATTTTATTAGTCAGGGTGCTCTAGAGGATCAGAACTGAAATAATGAATATATATTAAAAGGGGATTTACTAGATTGTCTTACATGATATGGTCTAGTAATTCAGCAACGACTGACTTTGTATGAGAGAGGCCAAGAATCCAAGAGTTGCGGAGTCCATGACAAAAGGTGTTTCAGCGGTCCCAGTGAGGTGCTAAAGGCCTGGAAGAGTCCTTGGAGAGTCCACTTCAGAAGCCTAAAACTTTATGGTATCTGTGAAGAAGCACAGGGCATTGGCTGTGGCTTTGAGAGTGGCAGCAGCAGGAGTGTGTAGATGAACACACTCTCAAGGAAGGGAAGAAAGCTTTCCTCCACCTTAACTTCTTTCATCTGAGCTGCCACAGCAGGATGCCTCCCACATTTAGGGTCTTCCCTCTGAACTGCCACAGCAGGATGCCTCCCACATTTAGGGTCTTCCATCTGAGCTGCCACAGCAGGATGCCTCCCACATTTAGGGTCTTCCCTTTCAGAGAATTTGATCAAGAACATATCTTTACAGGTGTGCCCAGTAGCTTCTCTTTTGGTTGATTATCTCCTGGTAGAGCCAGTCAAGTTGACCAATACTAGCTATAACAGGTAAGAAGAATAGAATAATAGTAAATTGATAGCATCGGGCTGTGTAGGAAAGAAAACTTAGGAAGGCACCTAAGGCAAGCCAGTAGACAGCACTCCTCCAAGGCCTCTGCTTCAGTTCCTGACCCGAGTTCCCTTTATGATGGATGGCAAGCAACAAGACAAAATAAACGTGTGCCTCCCCAGTTTTCTATGCCAAGCTGTCTATCATAGCAACTGAGGAGTGTCTGAAAAGCCATGGCGACCGGATGTTCAGATTTTGATTTGTCTTTTACCAGCTGAGGGAATGACTAGAGAAGGAGACTTCTATTAATGACTATTGCTTACAGGAGTTGCCATCACCAGATGGTTACTACATAGCTGATACTATCCATGCCATAGTATTTAGCATTGTTTTTTAAAAAAGAAATGTGTGTGTGTATGTATGTATGTATGAGTGTATGTATGTATGAGTATATATATATATATATATATATATATATATATATATATATATACCACATGTGTGTAGGAGTCATTAGAGGTCAGAAGAGGATGTTAGATTCCCCCAGAACAACAGTGACAAGTGGTTGTGAGCCATCTGACGTAGGTGCTGAGAACCAAACCTGCATCTTCTATACCAGGGCAGTACGTCCTCTTAACCATCTCACCAGCTCCAATGCCATTCATTTAATAGAAAGAGGGAGACCATATCATGGCGTCTGAGATAAGGTAGAACAGAGACTCAATTCTTGATGCACCAGGGAGATGATAACCAGGGGAACAGAGCAAGGCAAGACTGTTGTTACCATAGATGAAAGCCTACCTTGGCCTGGAGGTAGAGAGCAATGGGGAAGTTTAAAGAATAGTAATTTGTCTTAAGTGCTAGAGAGGGAGATTAGCCTCTGAGGCCCCAGAAGGAGTGTGTGTGTGTGTGTGTGTGTGTGTGTGTGTGTGTGTGTGCATATGCCCATGGGTGTGAGAGTACAGATGTAGACCCAAAGAGGGCATTATTGTCTTTGGAGTCAGAGATGTTTGTGAGCTCCCAGAGTGTAGTGCTGCAGACTGAATCCAACTTCTCTAGAAGAGTAGCAAGTGTTTTAACCCTGGACCATTCTTCAGCCCCACTTGAAGATAGTTTTGGCTATTTTAGATCATCATATGAATAGATATCCAGAAAATATATACTTATATGTCTTGCTTCATTTGTTCAACACAATATCTACCATTTATTTTGGCATGCATGTTCATTTGTATCACTAAATATGCACATACACACATATACACATGCACATATTTGGGATATATTTTTTGTCTTCTTACCCCTATTAATTATGCAACAACTATCTATAAATACATTTTACTCCCTCAAGGCCTATTTCTTACTGATATAGGCAAAAAGCTTTTCTTCTGGTGGGTCCATCTGCACAGATCTCCTCACATCTATATCCATGTCATATATTAGAGTGGATATTTTCTTTTTTGAAGTTTCTCTCCATCTTACTCTCCTTTGGTCCCTCCTCCCCTATCTCTGTGTCTTTGTATTTTGTCTCTGTCTCCCTCTCTCTGTCTCTCTGTCTCTGTCTCTCTCTGTCTTTCTCTGTCTCAATCTCTCTGTCTCGGTCTGTCTCGGTCTGTCTCTGTCTCTCTTGGTCTCTCTCTCTCTCTCTCTCTCTCTCTCTCTCTCTCTCTCTCTCTCTCTCTCTCTCTCTCTCTCTCTNTNTGTGTGTGTGTGTGTGTGTGTGTGACTCACAGCACATGTCTGGAGAACAAAAGACAACTTTCAGGAGTTAGCCACACCTTGTCAAAGCAGGAGTTAGTCCATCTTGTTATTTCTGCTCCTACACATCCTATTCATGGTAGCAAGCTCCTGAGCTCTCAGCCAACTATTTTGCCTCTACCTACCATAATGCCTTAGGTATTCTGGGATTACAGATACACACAAAGCTTTTTATGTGGGTCTCAGGGATCAAACTCTGGCTGTCAGACTTTTACTATGAGCAATTTTTACCTACAAAGTCACCTCCCTTCCCTTATAGTAGGTATTGTTTAATAGTCTGGTTTTGTTTCCTATTATCATATGATGGCTTCTGTGTTTTAATTGAATCCTTTAATTAGTTTGTATCTGTTGTGATTGTTTTAGGGCAATATCTTGCTATTTGTTTTTCTACCTATTTCACCTGACATCTGATTTGATGTTGACTTTGCATCTCATATTACATTGTGGAGAATCATTCTACCCATGTGTTCTGCTGAGTGTCTGTACTTCTTTACTTAGCTCCATGATGTTCCTGAAACTGCAACATGTGTCTTTAGGGTGACCTTCTACTGTAGACATGCATAGATACTCTTTCTAACTAGTCAGTTACCCCATAATGCATTATAATTGCGCTTCCTCATGTATAAGACATTTTAAAATAAAAAAATTAAACTGAGTATTAACAATAGATATATAAACTTGAAATACTTCATGTATATAATACAAATCATATTATATATATATATATATATATATATATTTCATGTGAGCAACTTCTCTCTGATTCACTTGGAGATTCTCTATTTATCTCATTGATTTGTGAGCCACAGAGCAGAATGGGAGGTTGGGGGCAGGAACGGAGAGCACACTGATCCCTCAGAGGCACATGCACCTTCTCCTTTGAATCAGAGAGAAGGTGTGCACACATGAACTACTTCATTTATATTTCATATAAATTATATATATATATATATATATATATATATATATATATATATATATATATATATATATATATATATGCATATGCAGCTAACTAGACTTATTTGGGGACATTCTTCATTCCTGCTTATGGGGATTGACTTTCCTCTAGTTTGGACTCCCCTTTAGCCTTTACTAATATTCTCAGCACATATCTGCTGCAGCCAAATTTCTTAGCTTTTATCAATTTAAAATAATCTTAATTTACCTTCATTCTTTTATAACATTTCACAGGGTGGAAAACTTGAGATTGGCATATATGCTAATTAATTATTCAAATGTCACAATTTCCAAGGCAGTAACCCAGTGCCTTTCGGCTTTCTGGTTTCCGGTTGGTGTCTGTCACTTGTCACTTCAGGTTAATCGGGTGGCTGGCATGACTATTGTTTTTGTCGTGGGGTAGGTGCTGTTTGCTCAGTGTTTGCTTTTGAAGCTGGCCCACAGTGTGACTGCAGGTGATTTTCTTCAGAGTTGTCCTCCTACTTTGTTATGTTACCTGGTTCTGTGAATTCACACCAGTTTTAAGACATGTGGCCCCCATTATCTCTTCAAGCACCCTTCAATGATGTTTTTTCCTCTCATTTCATACAGGGACTGTGATTATATGCATATTATTCTGTTTGACGGTGTCCCAAGGTTTCTTGTGTTACCTTAAAGGTGTTGATGAATTCATATAGATAATTTTATTTCTTTAAAAAGAACGAGTGACTATTGAGATAAAGTCTCTGTGGGTTGCCCAGGTTGACCTCAAATTTACAATCCTCCTGCCTCAGACTCCTGGGTCCTGGGCTCATGGCTGTGCTGCCATTCTCCCAGGCTTTTCATGGTTTTCATTGGTATTAACCTACAAGTCAGTTCGCTAGACTCACTTCTGCTTAATGTGTTAGTGGGCTCCATTCTAACATTTCTGCTTTCTCTTCACGGTGTCAAACAAATTCCTCTTCCTGTCATGTGTGCTTGCTCCCTTTCCTACTAGACACGCAAACATGCTGATAGTGGTTTTTTGGAAAGGGGTTTTCTACTAACTCTTATGTTTCTCATCTGTATGTTCATCGATCAATGCTTTCCTCTCAGTGATGAGTCATACTCTGCTTTTTAAAACCCCCAATAAAATTGTGCACGAACGCAGAGAGCACAGATTTTTGTGTCCATGCAGAAAAGGGTTGTCTGTCTCCTTTCAAACACTAGCATTAGAGGCCCTGCCTCTAATCTCATCCTAATTTCCCTGGGGTTGGGTAGGCTGCAGCTGCTGTTTGCTGCACGTCATCACTGCCTTTAAATGTTTTGAAGGTAAGATCAAGACAGTCCCTCTGCAGGGCTGGGGATCTGAGTCCCAGCAAGCATTCTTAGATCTCCCTTCACCTCCCTATCATATCTCCAGTCCTCTGACCCTTGGAGAGCTCTGTCTGCTCTTTAACCAGCCACACAGTCCCAAGCTTTTGAAGCTCTCTCTAACTCTTTGTGCCCCCTAGCCATCCGTGAGATGCCCTTTGTACTCCTGGAAGCTCAGGTGAGAGGAAGGAACAGGTGCGTGTGCCTCTGGGGACTCAGTGTGCTCTCCTATTCTTCCCCAACCTCCCACGATGCTCTGTGGCTAACAGATCAATGAGAGATATAGAGAGTAAAATCTCCAAGTGAGTCAGAGGGAAGTTGCTCACACAAGGAGGAAAAAAGATGCCGAAAGGCCACTGAAGGTGTTTGCAGTTCATCTTTTCAGTGCTCCACACGTGTTAACAGAGTGACTCTACAATGCTTTGGGTATTTGGATGGAGAGACTCGTGGTCCTCTACCTTTCCACCATCTTCCTTTGGGTAGCCCCCAGATAACATACCATACTGCAACTGTAGCTCATCACTTCCAGTCCTCTCCATTTTTTTCTCATATGCTTTACCTTTATTATCTCTCTTTTGTTACTACAGCTGCTCTCTCCAGATGTCTTCACCTTTCAATATTCTGCCTCAAATTCACCTCTTCAGGGTAACATTCCTTGAGCCTGACTTAAAAGATTCCTGGAGAAATTCCATATGTTTACCTTTCTTCCATATTTTGTCCCAGTGTCACTTGACTGGGTGTAAATCTATTTCCCTAACTTTGAGCTTTTTACAGGTGCAGCTGTGTCCAACACATATCTGCTCCTCCCACTTGTTCTAAGTCCATTCATTGAATACTTTCTGCTTTCGAGAACTTTCTGTTCCTTACTGTACACAGTTCCTCATAGATCTATGATTTCAGCACTGTTATACAACCCTTCATTTACAGGGAGGAGAACAGAAATAATAGGATGGGTTCTAGTTTGAATGTGAATGTGAGCTGTCTGCCAAAGGCTTATGCGTCAGGCCACATTATCCATAAATGATGGGTCTGGTGTTTAAGAGGTTGATTGTCAATATACATGTGTGTGTGTGTGTATATATATATATATATATATATATATATATATATATATATATTTACATACACTTGTGCATGTATGTATGTATATATGTGTGTAT
>NC_034601.1:4065107-4069525 GCF_900095145.1 Mus pahari | reverse complement strand
ATATATATATATATATATATATATATATATATATATATATACATATACACATACATGCATATATGTGGATATGCATATGACCACCTTAGAACTGGAGTTGCAGACAGTTTTGAGTTGTCTGACATGGATGCTGGTAGTGAAACTTGGATCCTCTGCAAGAGTATTATGCACTTCTAACAACTGAACCATGTCTCCTGCCTTGAAGGTGCTATTTTGAGAGGTTTTAGGAGGTATGGCTTAAGTAAAGGAATTGGGTTGCTATATGGGGATATGGATGTAGGTTGCTGACATTTGTATCAGGCCCTACTTCCAGACTTTTCTCTGCTTCCTGAGATGTGAGCAGACAGCTTTGTTTTCCTGTTGCCATGCCTCAAAGCATCCCCTACACCCCTTTTCACCTCTGCCATGATAAGAATGTACCCTCAAATCATGAATCAAAACATCCCCCTGGGGCCATCCATGCACTCACTACATTGCTTCTTGTATGGGACTTGAGTACAACTAGAAAAGTAACTAATATGAGATGTCTCCATAACTCCAGGGGCACTGGGATTGCACCAACAGAGAGCCAGTGTTCTCATGAAAGCATTGAGGCTTTTGTGTCTTCTCCCTCCTTCCACCTTCATGTTTCTCTTCCTCTGTCTGCAGCTGACACAGGATTCAATGATCAGTTGATCACAGAGCCCATCCATCTGGCAGTTGACACTTGAGCCCCAGAGCTCTGTTTTTTTCCCCCTATTCAGAGTTGGTATCATTCACCAACTTGTGTTTTCCTCTGAGGTCACCCTTAAAGGTTTGTCTGTCGTGTTTCTCGTTTCTGCCTTGTCTCGCAGGTCCTACCAGTACATCTATCACAGTAATCATCACGGGCCTGATGGAGGAGTATGGCTCCCCTCACATTTTTCATTACTAGATAATTTATTAATATCCTTCCCGGGCAGCACTAGATTTATCTTGATAAAACTTCTATCAGCGAAGACACCAGAGATGCCACCGGGACACCCGGGAAGGGCCGCTTGCTCACCTCTTTCACCCCTTAATGCCTCTGGAAGCCCAGCCCGCAGTCAGCCCAGGGGGCTGCTAAGACTCAAAACATTTTATCATTTTGATAAAGCTGACCTGGAGCAACCTCAGAGGGATTGCTCCCCGTCTCTGCTTTCTTCTCTGCTTGTGGCAAACACAGGCTCATCTGCAGATCCGAAAAGGCAGGTAGCAAGGGGCGGATAAATTGCCTTTAAAGGGTTCACCAATTATCTTGGCTTCCTGTGAACATCTGCACAGAATGACTTCCCCTTTCAGCTCAAGTAGGCTTTCTGTGAGGTCTTGTGGTTGTGATGGGTGGACAGACCTTTGCAATATTTCCTCAGGGCACAGACTCCTCTGTGTGTGAGCTGAAGGGGGTCTCTGTGGTACCCACCCTTCATGTCCTCCTGTCTCTGGGGAAGAGAACAGGAAACAGAGGCAGTCACCTGCTCCTTACTCTGATTATTTGCCAAAATCTGAACCTTCGGGAGGCTCTTGCATGAGGCAGCTGCTACCCAGGTTTCTGGCAGACCCGGTGGCAGTCACGCTGGGAAAGGAACCTTTCCTGGGGTTCTCTATTAGCCAACTTCAGAGCAGATGCTCCATAAATCACTTCATTCCCCTTGATGTCAGCCTCTGGTCAACATTCTCCTGCAACGCCCAAAAACCAAGTAAATGAAAATAAAGTGTAAGTAAGACAGAAAGATTATGCATTCATGTAATGAACTAAGGTTGAACACGGGAAAAATAACGTGCAGACAGACACGTGGACTGTGCATATCGCTGCTTCGGAGGCTGATCCTTCTGTAAATTGAAAACAGAGGGATCTACCTCAAGACTTGGCATAGTAGTATAGCAATGAGAGGTGTGTTCAACTCAGACAGTCAAGAGGCCACACAAAGTTGAAGCTGAAGCAGAACCTTTGGGGCTAATTCCTTTACTCACACTGCAAAGTGTCCTTTGGGCTGAGGAAATGATTCAGTGGGCAAGGCTTTTGCTCTACAAACATTTATACATATTTGGATTGTAGCACCCCTGTAAAAAACTAGTCATGCCTACACATGTACCTGCCACGTAGTGCTGTGGAGGAGGAGGGACCTAGAAGGATCACTGGAACACTCATATGAGCATGCACGTGTGCATGCGCATGCACGCGCACACACACACACAGAGAGAGAGAGAGAGAGAGAGAGAGAGAGAGAGAGAGAGAGAGAGAGAGAGAAAGAGACACACACACAGAAAGAGAAAGACAGAGACAGAGACACAGAGAGAAACACGCACACACACACACACAGAGAGAGAGAGAGAGAGAGAGAGAGAGAGAGACTAACCTACTAACATAAAAATTCTGTCTTTTCCTTTTTTTAAAAAAGCTGAACTTATTGATATAAGCTGTTCATGCCTAGAATTTTTGGTTTCTGCTTTCTTTAAGACTTGGGCAAGCATTCCCAGAGGTGTTCCCATTGTCATTTTTATGACATTGACTGAGCATGTGCAGAGATGTTGCCATTCACTACTTTCGTGGCACAAGCTGGTCAAGAAACAAAATGCTTCTGTGACCCCTGACCTTTTGAACACGGACTTGGTGACTTTTAACTAAGCATGCCCCAGATTTGTCTTCCATTTCCCTTTCTTAAACCTGAAACTGGGGAAAAGAGGAGAGAAGGGAGGGAGAGAGGAAGGGAGGGAGGGAGAATGGAAGGAAGGATGGATGAAGGCAGTGAATGGAAGAAAGGAGGTGGAGGGGAGACATGAGTGTGCCTGCCTGAAGTGCTTTCTCTATGGCTACATATGATCCCTGAACAAAATCCCCATGTTTTATTTTTTCTAGGAGGGCACTGCTCTGGAAATGATATCTGCTGCAGGTAATAAATCTTTCCCCACTCTTATTTCTTGGCAATGCTTGTTTTGACTTTGTGCAAACTGATTCCATTTGGTTACAGCAAGACAAATGGCACCGTGTCTGTGCTGTGGAGTGCTGCCTGACTGGACAGAGTCAGACACAGGTGCATGAGTTAGGATGTGGAGAGAGAGAGTCAGAAAGTGATGACAAGAAAAATGGAAATGGCTTCAGTAGACCATTCCTCTTGACTTTTCATGGATGGTGTCCTGGGGGCCACACAGGAAGCCAGCCCATGTGGTTTGCAGTGACATAGATGTGGCAGGTAGAGAGGATGACGGTGTTATTATATGTTCTTTTTCCTATTTAAGTTTTCCCTAGTTGTCTAAAACATTTTAATGAAAGGTTGAATCTTTGATTCTTTTTCCCCGTTTTCCAACAACTTCCCTGAGGCGTATTTCCCCTTCATCCCTTCATCCTTTTCTTCTTCCCTTCCTTCTACCCTTCCTTGATATTTCTCTTCCTCAATCCTCTCTTCCCTCCACCTGCTTTCTTTCATTCACTGCCTTCATCCATCCTTCCTTCCATTTTCTCCTCCCTCCCTCCCTCCCTCCCTCCCTTCCTCCCTTCTCTCCTCTTTTCCCCAATCAACCACATGAGCTTAATCCACACCATCTGGTTCTGCCCTCTCAATCTCCTTCATAAATAATAAAAATCAATGTGGTGCAGGTGAGTTGTAGCTGAACACACCAGAGGAAACATTCATAATTGCAGTGTGTTGCTCTCATGATTTTTGTGGCAGTTAATGACGAAAGAATAATCTACTGCTATTTTTCCAGTTGAAGAAAGCAATTCTTAAAGAAAAGTGACGTCCTGAAGGTCATTCATCATATAGGGAGGCAGCAATAATCCCACTCTCAGTTTGATTGAATCCATAAGGCATGCCCTTTGCTTTGGTCCAGAGTCACACTCAGCCAGTTCTTTCTCTTGGCTCCTTAGAAGGTAGTTGTGAGCATCCATCTGTCTTGCATGACCCCCCTCGTCTATCTACTACAGACCTGGGAGCCTTCCCTGGCTGTTGCACTGCAGGTGAGGCTGTGTCTTTGAACTGTGGTTCCATCCAGGTGCATGCTGGAGAAGAGCTAGGCTTCTGATTTTTATCTCAGTGCTGAGGTGGTTCCAGCCTCCTGGACAGATGGCCAATTGCACTCAGACTCTCAGAGTACACATACGTCAATAGTGACAGAGAGGTTCAGCTGTGACCAGAGCAGGGACAGCTTTCCAAATGCATGGCCATTCGTCACTGTGGTTGGTTCCATAAAATCTGATGAGGGGGGCTGGCTGGGATGCAGTTTCAGCTCCCAGAAGCTTGGCAATACTGGACTCCAGCACACACCTGGCTTACTGAGCATGGAGACCGGTGTCCTTGCAGAGACTCAGAATATGCAAGGACTTAGGTTCCTTCCCAGCCACACCCAATGATTGCTTTAACAAATATCCTACAATTGCTGAACACACATACACACACACACACACACACACACACACACACACA
>NC_034601.1:4026273-4065027 GCF_900095145.1 Mus pahari | reverse complement strand
ACACACACATACTCACACACACATACACACACACACACACACAGAGAGAGAGAGAGAGAGAGAGAGAGAGAGAGAGAGAGAGAGAGAGAGAGAGAGATATCACTTTGCAGTCTTAATCCAGGAGATTTTGTGGAAAAGGAAGCTCTCATTCCATTCCACTCTTTGTTTCCACTGTTGTTTTCCTGTTTTCAATGCTTTTTAATGTTTTATATTAGGGGACATTAATCATATGCAGCAATGGTTTTTACCAGGAGATTTCCATATATGTATAGTGTACTTTGATCATTCTCCATTACCCTTGCATATCCCTTCCTTCCTACCAATGTTCTTCCTAATTCTAGTCTCTCTGTGTAGTTTCATATTTGTATTTGTATTTGTATTTGTATTTGTATTTGTATTTGTGTGTGTGTGTGTGTGTGTGTGTGTGTAAGCACATGCACATGCAGGTACACACCCATGAACATCCATAAGTGAGTGCACACATGGGTGTGTGTGTGTGTGTGTGTGTGTGTGTGTGTGTGTGTGTGTGTGTATCAGTGAGCTTTATTGGGATTCCTGACAGGAACATGAGCAAAGGTTCTTTACAGAAGCATGGCACCTTGCCAGTGGTAACCCCTGAAGAAATTGTCTTCCTGTTTCACTCACACAATCAGCATTCTTTCCAGGTAGTTGAAGCTATCTTTTTTTTTTCTTACTGTTACTGACAGTACAATCCAAATCCCAACAAAGTCTTTAAATCTCCAATTTATCAATTTATTTTAGGCATGCTGCTCTTATACCATGAAGATTCTGAGAACAATTGAGAAAAGCTCTATAGATGATTTGGGATTTAGAAGATATGGCTGAGAACCCTGTGCCTATCTGAAGATTTACTCCATTGAGTTATGTATATGTACATGTCTGTGGTGGTGTGTCTATGCATGCAGGAGGCTGAGGAGGCTGCAAGAGGGGACTGGATTCTTTAAACCTCAAGTATTTATGAGCCATTTGACAGGGGTGCTGGGAACTGAACTTGGGTCTCCTGAAACATCGGTAATTGCTCCTAACTGAGGGGCCATCTCCAGCTTCCTACCTATCTGAAGAGGGTCAACATGAGGTCATCTATTTGTATACATTTAAAACAAGAGAGAGACAAGTACATTGTAGGTAGTTTGGGGGGAAATGTTTTAAGCTTGGACATCCTTAAATGATAATGGAGTAATACAGCAATTCAGAAGCTGCAGGTCAATTTCTTGAGTCATTAAGTGAACAGTTTACATCAGTGGTGGCGTTAGCTCTCAGGTTAGGATGAATGTCACAGGAGATGTACTCACCCCAGGGGCTTAGTAGGGAGGCAGAGGGATAAGTCTGGAAGCTGGTGACTAAGCTTTGCCAAAGTTATTTAGCAGATGAAAAAGTCTCCATGAAATATTAGTCGTCCCTCTGGAATCTGTTGACTGAGATGGTTCTTGAAGTAAATCTTAAATCTTGTGGGGGTTCATAGAGGACTCCAGCAATCATGACAGAAGACATTCCAGAAGGTTATCTGAAGATTGCACCACACAAGAGAGGTGGTAATCTACTGCCAATTGTAGGGAGAAATGAGCAGCAGAGAAACAAAGGCTTTAGAGTACTCCCTGGGTCATAGTTTATAACACCTTCAGGTTCTTCTCTTATAATGGGGAAATCTCATTAGGTGTTGGGGCTGGGCTAGGCATTATACAACTTCATGCCTCCAAAAGGGTAAGATGGGCCACACTTGTCCTAGATTTGCTTCATCTGTGAACTTGTGCCCAGGTGATCAAGTATGGCCAAAATGGCAATTCCTATGTTCTAGCTTCATAAGGGAGAGTGACCTTAGATATATAATGTGATACTTTATATGTAAAGTACATTCATATGGAACCCAAAGTTTGATTCTGCTTAGAGAATTCTTTCCTGAAAAATGTGCTTGGTAATAAACTTTTTACGAGGTCATGTGGTGACTCAGAAAACAGTCAGCTAGACTGGTGATGCACAGCTATGACCTCCGCTACCTAGGGAGCTGAGACAAGCTGACCACAAGTTAGAAACCTGCCTAGGCATAGAGTGAATTCAAGGCCATTCAGGTTAAGTTGCTGGTACCCCTTTTCAAAATGGAAAAGTAAAAAAAAAAGGAGGCTTGGGAATGTAGTCCAGTGTTTGCATCTGTGAAGCCCTGGCTAAACACACACACACACACACACACACACACACACACACACANAGAGAGAGAGAGAGAGAGAGAGAGAGAGAGAGAGAGAGAGAGAGAGTCGAACAGGCTAACACTTTGCTGGACACATGTTAAACATGCCATTTATGGTCCCATCACGTTGTAGCTCCAGGAAAACTATATTGCTGGACAAATTTCAATGTATTAATTAAACATTTTGTAGTCAGGGTCTCTCTACATGCTATAGGCAGATGCAGGACTCAATGTATAGACCAGGCTACCCTGGAAATTCATGGAAATTCATCTTGTTTCTGCCTCTGAAGTATGGGACAGCAGATGTGCACCATCACACCAGCATTCAGATTTAGAATTTGATTGTCATCTTGTAACCTCCGTAGATGGGTCTATGGTACCACATCTCTCATCTTCAAACCAGTGGTCTTTCTGCCTGCCTCTTCTGTTACAACTAAAAGTATATCTGTCTCCTGACATGGATTCTCTGCTAAATCCAGCTTCACTCCACTGGAAACACACACTTGGGGATTCCTGTGATGAGAAAGGATTTATTCCAGGTATGCAGATTTTAGCACCTATCTTTTCATATTATTTATTTATTTATTTATTTATTTATTTATTTATTTAACAAAAGTCGCTCCACTCAAAACAGTTCAGTGTTTTTGTTGTTGTCCCTGTTTTGCTTTTGAGGCTGTATAACTTAGACTAATTTTGAACTCATGATAATTCCCTTGCCTCATGTTTCCAAGTGCTAGAATTACAGGTGGATGCCATTACGCCAAGCTTTCAGTGGCCCTTGCGCTCTGTTTTAAATGAGTGGGACACATATATGATTGGTTAGGTAGGGCTAGAAAGAATGTCTCTAATTTTGTTTTTCTGGTTCTAGGGATTAAATCAATACCCTTACATTTATGAGGTGAGTACCTATTCACACTAGCCATAGCCCTGGACTCCAAATAATCATTGCTGATTAGAACACATCAATGACATCTGTCTTCCTGTTATTCTGTCTCCATTCAGGTCAGCAACCAGAATTCTGAATTAAAAGTCTCAGTTCGTGGTAATAAGGACACATGCTCCACTATGTTCATAGCAGCCTTATTTATAATAGCCAGAAGCTGGAAAGAACCCAGATGTCCCTCAATAGAGGAATGGATACAGAAACTGTGGTACATTTACACAATGGAGTACTACTCAGCTATTAAAAACAATGAATTTATGAGATTCTTGGGCAAATGAATGTATCTGGAGGATATCATCCTTAGTGAGGTAACCCAATCACAAAAGAAGTCACTAGATATGCATTCACTGATAAGCAGATATTAGCCCAGAAACTTAGAATACCCAAGATACAATTTGCAAAACACAAGAAAACCAGGAAGGAAGACCATCGTGTGGATACTTCATTCCTCCTTAGAATAAGGAACAAAATACTCATGAAAGGATATAGGTACAGAGACAAAATTTAGAGCTAAGATGAAAGGATGGACTTTCCAGAGACTACCCCATCCGGGGATCCATCCCATCATCAGTCACCAAACCCAGATACTATTGCACATGCCAGCAAGATTCTGCTGAAGGGACCCTGATATTGCGGCCTCTTGTGAGGCTATGCCAGTGCCTGGCAAACACAGAAGTGGATGCTCACAGTCAGCTATTGGATGGAACACAGGGCCCCCAATGGAGGAGCTAGAGAAAGTACCCAAGGATCTGAAGGGGGCTGCAACCCTGTAGGTGGAACAACAATATGAACTAACCACAACCCCCTGAGCTCGTGTCTCTAGCTGCATATGTAGCAGAAGATGGCCTAATCAGCCATCACTGGGAAGAGAGGCCCCTTGGTCTTGTAAACTTTATATGACCCAGCACAGGGGAAGGCCAGGGCCAAGTAGTGGGATTGGGTGGGTAGGGGAGCAGGGGCGGGGGTGGGGTAATAGGGAACTTTTGGGATAGCATTTGAAATGTAAATAAAGAAAATAATAATAAAAACAAAAAGAAAAGAAAAAAAAAGTCTCAGTTCGTGTCTTGTGATGGAGAAGAATAAAAAGTGTGTTCCATTTGCTGGATCTGTCTCTAGCATAGAAAACAGAGGCCGGAGTTTACATCTCTATTCATGATCTCTATGAGCTGAGCACCCAGGGTTTGCTGTGAAGCCAGTTCCCCCTCTTTATGCTGAGAGGTGAGTTTGCCTGGTGCAGAATGAGAAAGAAGGACACAATATCCAGACATACAGAGCTAGGTTTGAATAGGCTCTTCAATCGTGAACGCAGGGAAGTTGGAATGGGAGATGAGGTGGGAGGAGACACAAGCTCACTGTGGGAGCAGAAGTGAGGTGGGGGAAGACACATGCTCACTGGGAAGGAAGAGAGGAGAGCAAGAAAAGAGGCAGGAAGCCCAGCAGGAAGATCCTATTCCCCCCCCCCCCCCCCCACTGTGTTTTCCTGCAAGAATTCCGAAGAGCGATCAGGAAGTTTACTGAATTATGCCCAGTCCAGAGACGTGGGCTCTGCCAAACATAAAGCTAGTACTATTAGTTCTATTTCTACAGAACAGGGCTCCCTTGGCTCACTTTGAATCCAGGGGGAAATTGCTCAGAACATGTGCTTGGCTGAGGGTGAAATACGCTGGGATACTCAAATCCTTTCAGTCCTGTTTCAAAGGCCAAGTTTTCCACAAGTTCAAAGCGTGCGCTTGTTCAGGATGACAGCTCAACGCTGAGTTCTGAGAGACATTTACAGGAGGACTTACAAGGAGCACAGTGAAGGAGTTAAAATTTGAAGGAAAAAAAAAAAGATTGGGGATTATACAGCCTTGAACTATGAAAAAGGTTGAAATGCTTTCAAGAAAGCAATAAAGACTAGTGAACCAGAAACTCCCTGCTCACTTATGATAAAATATCTAGTTAATACCAAATAAAAGATTTAAATAGACTTGTTATGGCTCCTTAGAAAGTCTCCCTAAAATAATGCACATATCCCCCTTTTCTTGAAAGAGTATTTTCACAAATAAAGTGTTGCAGTAGGAAGGAAGATTGGCTAAGGGGAATAAGGAGCTTTGTTAGACAGAAGGAACCATGCAAGGAACACGATGAGTTCTGAGCTTGGACCTGCCCTCGGACACTGCACGGAGCATCAGTCCTGCAATGCAAACAAATTCATCTAGTTTCATATTCGTATAGACAGGCTATCTGAATATAAAAGATACATGTATGCCAGTGTTCCAGAGGCTGAGGCAGGAGGATTGCTGCAAGCTCATGGCCAGCCTCACTTACAGAATGAGAATCAGCCTTGATGGACAGAAGAAACTAGTTTAATGGGACATGTAGAAGCTCAAACTAATAAGAATAGCCCAGAAATAAGAGTAAGTATAGACATGACATAGTGACTCCTGGAGGGGGAAAGAGGAGGGAGTATGATGATTAAGGAAACCAGGATGACACCAGAAAAGAGAAGGCTAGCTCCCGAGGGATGAATAGGAGTTCCGACCTAGGACAGAGAACTGTCCTTCCTACTGCGGAGGCAGCTAGAAAGCATCAAAGGAATATTCACATGGCTGTCAAATACCAGGGGGTCTACAGAGCTGAGAGCAAAGAGCTTAATTCTCTCTTTATCTCTAAATAAAAATTGGTAACAGGACAAGAGAGATGTCTCGGGGTGGGACTGCGTGCTACTTGGTGACCTGAGTTCTATCATGTTCCAAGGAGAGAACTGACTCCCACAGTTTCCCCTATGACTTCCACACATATACATGTGCATCCCCAACGCTTCATAAACTAAAAAAAAAAAAGGGTTTAATTGCTTACAAAACATGAAGGCATCCCTTCACCCATCCTTTCACTTTCTAGAGTCAGTTACACAGCACCAACTATATTTTGAAAACTCTCCATGGAAAATTTCTAGAAATAAACAGGTTGCACACATTTTAAATTCTGTCTTTGTTCTGAATCCTGGGATGAAATCTCAGGCTCTTTTTTCCCTGACACAAACACGATCTTCCTTCCTTTGGACAGGGGTCAGAAGGTCAGATGCAGCTCTAAGCCACATCACATACTTATGTCAATCACCTTACCTGAGCTCAACTCCTAGGCACACTCTCAGCTCACACATGTTTTGAATGACAACTTATTAATATTATTAATAATTATTCTTAGTTACTTTTTCTGCTGCGATGATAAACACCAGGATCAAAAGCATGAAGAGGGATGGGTTTCTTTATCTAATCATTTATCATGGAGGAAGGCCAAGGCAGGAACCTGGGGGTAGGAACCATAGATGGTGCTGTTTACTGGCTTGCTCTCCAGGGTTTGCTTAGCTTGCTTTCTTATATAACATAGGGCCACCTGGACAGGAATAACATTCCCCACAGTGGGCTGGACCCTCCCATACTAATCATTAATCAAGAAAATGCCCCACAGAGTTGCCTACAAGCCACTATGATGGAGGAAATTCCTTATATCAGGTTTCCTCTTCCTGGGTGAATATAGTTTGTGTCAAGTTGACAGAAAATAACCTGCATGGTGACAACTGTATTTACTTGATTGTTAGTCATGGTTGTTAATTTCTTACTATGCATAATTTATAAGCTAAGCTTAATCACAGGTGTGCACCTCTAGTAAAAAATGGAAAACAAAACAAAACAAAACAAGTGAGCTTGTGGTTCAGTATTTGCTGATGTCCTCAACATTCTCACGGGATTCCAGAATAGCTCCCTCAGCATCCTTTGAAGGTTAGTATTGATTTTTAACTGGAATGAGTTTGGAATAAACTAAAAGACTCACCTCTAGGAGGCTCTGTGAGAGCATTTCTAGGAAGAGTTAAGTGGAAGAAGAGAGAATCCTATGCCTCTGAGTGGGCAGCACTGCCCAGATAGAAAGAGGCCTGAGGAAAAATCAGTGTTGCCTGCTTGCCTTTGCTTTTCATTAGATTACCTCATAGAGCTCGAGGCAAGGATTAAGTGCTTAGAGAGTGTGAAGTATGGAGAACTTGCTTGAGAGTAGCATATCCAGAACAACTAGGGTGAGAGGAAATGAAAGCGAGGCCTGGAAACACAAGGCAATGCCACGCACAGCTCTTAAGAGCTGCCCACATTTCTTAACAAACTGCATAGAGGCTCTGCAGGTCCACTCTGCAAGTGCAGTAGCTCTGTGAGAGACGCTTTTTAAGAAGGCGTTAGAAAAAAGACTATAATGACAATAATGGAGCCACATGCACTGAAGATGTGTCCACACAGGAGGAAGGACAGTTGGCCTACCCAGATCCTTTTGAGATGTCTTTGGTCCAGTCTCAACACCTTGTGGAACTGATCCTTTGTGTTTCCTGGTTACACCAAATGCCTTTGGATATGCCCTAAGGAGTTAGGTGCTATATCCCATGATATAGTGTTCTATCTAAGGATAGAAGTGAGGGAATGAAGCTCAAGGCTCAAACTCTAGCAACTCACAGATGTTGTAATGGTACCAAGAAAGACCACGGTCAAGTGGTAGATGGCTTGTGCTTTCTAAAGGAATAGGACGCTGGAGGGAACCTCAAATTTAAATTATGTACCTTAGGCCAATCTATGATACACAGTTTATGGAAGTGTGTGTGTGTGTGTGTGTGTGTGTGTGTGTGTGCACTTCAGTGCATGTATGTGTGTGGATATGAATGCATATGAAGTCTGTAAGTCAATCTTAGGTGTCATTCCTCAGTAGCTGTTCATCTTGTTTTATGCAGTGTCTTCCACTAGCCTGGAATTTGCCAGGTCGCCTAGTCTTGTCAGCCAGAAGGTGCCAGGAATTTGTCTGTCTCTTTCTCCCTGCCTTGCTGTTCTGTTGTTACAAGTGTGTGCTTGATACTTGTACCCAGATTCTTGGTATTGAAATCAGGTCATAATGCTTCCAAGGCAAGTATCGTAGAAGCTGAGCCATCCCACCAGGCTGATATAGGCACTAACTCAAATTTGCTGTGGTAAAGTTTTTTTTTTTTTTTTTTTTTTTTTTTTACTTTCCCAAGTTGTATGGGAAAAAGGAGATTAGAGACTCCATGAATTATCACTTTTCTTCCATTGATGCTAATGTGAAAACACATGCATGCTCTTGATGATGTGGCTTAGGGGAGTTTGTAATAATTTATTGGTAAAACAAAAGGCAAGCGATGAGATGATATGCATATCTTTCACCTGAATTATTTACTCGTTTTATTTAACAAGCAGAGGGAAGAAAGGGGAAAATTGTATCTACCCATCCTAAGCTTTTCTTTTATTATTATTTTTTAATGGGGAATCTTGCTAGCTTCATAATGAAGCTCTGGAAGAAATAAAAACTTATGATCAGAACACACATTATAGACATTTATGTAAAACTGAAAGTGAATAGTATTCTCCCATCTGTTACTAATTCATGATGGGATTCTCTTTGGTATTGTGACTGAAGTACATTCGCATCATTCCTTTCTTGGCTTCAACTGTCGGGGAGTTCTCATCTTTGCTAATTTCACAGCATCAGATGTTTGTGAGGAAGTAACCATTATGATTCAGAACCAACACATTATCAATTCCAAGAGGGGAAGTTGCAGCCAGATAAAGTGGCAAATCTGAGGCATTAAAATAGAGCTGTATTTCTAAACACTCTCTGCTCCAGGAAACCATTGGAGGAGATAGGAAATGGCTATGGGACTTGATTCAGGATCCCATGTGCATGATTGTATGATTGTTGCACATCCGGCCATGCTGCAGTCCAACAGTCCTCTCCATGTTTGTACCTCTCATGATGCCAGAAGCCATTAACTGCTCATTAGTAAAGGTGAATAAACATTTGACAGAAGTGATTGGCCCTGCTAAGAAGCTGAGAGAGAAGTGGGGGGCTGGGGGGAAGAGAAACGGAGAGAGAGAGGATATAGGGAAATGGTATAAATTCTAAGCTGAGATAACTCCACAGTTTAATATTTTAGCTTAGGATAACATTAAGAATAACAGGAAAGAGAACTTACTCCTTCTCAATAACAGGTACTAACAAACATTTTTCATGAGCCAAAAAGCAGAAAGACAGAGTATCATTTTAAGCAATCAACTGTTTGAATGTCATTCATTTGTGAGACATATAAAAGAAGGTGAAGATATGCCCAGGAAGATATGAGGGGATGGAAAAATGGTATCAGAGCACAGGTTGTCAAGATTAGAATGTTTTGTCTTTGGAAAAGTAATTATCCTGACTACCATAATTGTGAACAGTAGAAACACACTCTTTAATTTGGTACATTAAAAAGGCTTGTCGACCAGTCTCTATCCACTCCCCAGAGCTAAGGATGTCCCACAGCCCTCCATAGAGAAAAATGTCTCCAGGAGAGAGTTGGTCTTCCAGGAGTGCTCTGACTCCTAAGGTCAGAGGTGAGAACACCACTTTGGCTCCAATAACTGTCCAAAGAGGGACCCTTCAGGAGCACACGGGGCACAGGAACAGCAGAACAGCTGGAGACAGGAACCTTCCAGTCTCCATTTGTGCCCCAGAGCTAAGGCTGTCCCACAGTTCTCTTCATCCAAATCCAGGCCAGGAGAGAGCTGGTCTCCCTAGGAGTGCTGACACACCTAAGATCACAGGCTCACCGGCCCACAGCAGGGACAAACTCCAGTCAGAGACAGCAAGACCAACTAACACCAAAAGTAACCAGATGGCAAAAGGCAAGGGCAAGAACCTAAGCAAGAGAAACCAAGGCTACTTGGCATCATCAAAACCCAGCAAGTCCTGGATACCCCAACAAATCAGAAGATTCAGATTTAAAATATCATCTCATGATGATGATAGAGGACTTTAAGAATGACATAAATAACTCCGTTAAAGAAGTACAAGAGAACAGAGGTAAACAGGTAGAAGCCCTTAAAGAGGAAGCACAAAAATTCCTTAAAGAATCACAGGAAACCACAACCAAACTGGTGAAGGAATTGAACAAAGCCATCTAGGATCTAAAAATGGAAATAGAAACAATAAAAAAAATCACAAATGGAGACAACCCTGGAGATAGAAAACCTAGGAAAGAGGTCAGGAGTCATAAGTGCAAGCATCACCAATAGAATACAAGAGATAGAAGAGAGAACCTCAGGTGCAGAAGATAAAAACATTGACACAAAAGTCAAAGAAAATGCAAAATGCAAAAAGCCCCTAACCCAAAACATCCAGGAAATCTAGGACACAATGAGAAGGCCAAACCTAAGGATAATAGGTATAGAAGATAGCAGAGATTCCCAACTTAAAGGGCCAGTAAATATCTTCAACAAAATTATAGATGAAAACTTCCTTAATGTAAAGAAAAAGATGCCCATAACCATACAAGAAACCTACAGAACTCCAAGTAGATTAGACCAGAAAAGAAAGTCCTCCTGTCACATAATAGTCAAAACACCAAATGCATGAAACAAAATTAAAATATTAAAAGTAAGGGAAAAAGGTCAAGTAACATATTAAGGCAGACCTATCAGAATTACACCAGACTTCTCACCAGAGACTATGAAAGCTAGAAGATCCTGGGTATATGTCATGCTGACCCTAAGAGAACACAAATACCAGCTCATGCTACTATATCCAGAAAAACTGTCAATTACCATCGATATAGAATCCATGATATTCCATGACAAAAACAAGTTTATACAATATTTTTCCACAAATACAGCCCTACAAAGGATAGTAGATAGAAAACTCCAACTCAAGGAAAGAAACTACACCCAAGAAAAAGCAAGAAAGTAATCTTTCAACAAACCCAAAAGAAGATAGATGCACAAACACAATTCCATCTCTAACAACAAAAATAACAGGAATCAACAATTACTTTTCCTTAATATTAATTAAGATTAATTAATTAATTAACATCAACAGACTCAATTTCCCAATAAAAAGACATAGACTAGCAGACACTACTTCAGAGTAAAAGGCTGGAAAAATTTTTTCCAAGTAAATGATACCAAAAAAAAAAAAAAACCAACAACAACAACAAAAAAAAACAAACAAACAAAAAAACAAGCGGAAGCAGCCATTCTAATATCAAATAAAATAGACTTTCAACCCAAAGTTACCAAAAACAACAAGGGAGGACCCTTCATACTTATCATAGGGAAAATCTACCAAGATGAATTCTCAATTCTGAAGATCTATGCTCCAAATGCAAGGGTACCCACATTCTTAAAAGAAACTTTACTAAAGCTCAAAGCACACATTGCACCTCATACAGTACTAGTGTGAGACTTCAACTCCCCACTATCACAAATGGACAGATTATAGGAACAGAAACTAAACAGAGACACAGTGAAACTAACAGAAGTTATGAGCCAAATGAATTTAATAGATATCTCCGTAACATTTCATCCTAAAACAAAAGAATATACTTTCTTCTTGGTACCTTCCCCAAATTGACCATATAATTGATTACAAAGCAGGCCCCAACAGATACAAGAAGATTGAAATAATCCCAAGCATACTATCAGACCACTATGGACTAAGGCTGATCTTCAACAACAACAAAAAAGAAAGCCCACATACACATGGAAGCTGAAGAATGCTCTATTTAATGATAATGTGGTCAAGGAAAAACTAAAGAAAGAAGTTAAAGACTTTTAGAATTTAGTGAAAATGAAGGCAAAACATACCCAATCTTATGGGACACAATGAAAGCAGTCCTAAGAGGAAAACTCATAGCCATGAGTGCCTCCAAAAGAAACTGGAGAGTGTATATACCAGCAGTTTGACAGCACACCTGAAAGCTCTAGCACAAAAAGAAGCAATTATGCCCAAGAGAAGTAGATGGAAGGAAATAATCAAACTCAGTACTGAAAACAACCAAGTAGAAACAAAATTATCTATACAAAGAATCAACAAAACCANGAGTTGGTTCTTTGAGAAAATCAACATGACAAATAAAAACCTTATCCAGACTAACCAGAGGGCACAGAGACAGTATCCAAATTAACAAAATCAGAAAAGAAAAGGGAGGCGTAACAACAGAAACTAAGGAAATTTTTAAAAAATCACCAGATCCTACTACAAAAGCCTATACTCAACAAAAATGGGAAATCTGGATGAAATGAACAATTTTCTAGACAGATACCAGGTACTGAAGTTAAATCCCGATCAGATATACCATCTAAACAGTTCCATAATCCCCCAAGGAAATAGAAGCGGTCATTAAAAGTCTCCCAATTAAAAAAAAAGCCCAGGACCAGATAGGATTAGTACAGAATTCTGATAGACCATCAAAGAAGATCTAATACCAATACTCTTCAAACTATTCCACAAAATAGAAACAAAAGGAGCATTACTCAATTTGATCTATGAAGCCACAATTATACTTATACCGAAATCACACAAAGCCCCTACAAAAAAAGAGAACTTCAGATCTATTTCCCTTTTGAATATCAATGCAAAAATACGCAATGAAATTCTTGCAAACCAAATCCAAGAACACATCAAAATGATCATTCACCATGATCAAATAGGCTTTATCCCAGGGATGTAGGCATAGTTCAATATATGGAAATTCATCTACATAATCTACTATATAAACAAACTCAAAGACAAAAACCACAGGATCATCTCATTAGACGCTGAGAAAGCATTTGAAAAAAAATCAACACCCCTTCATGGTAAAAGTCTTGGAAAGATCAGGAATTCAAGGCCCATACCTAAACACAGTAAAAGCAATATACACAAACCAGAGGCCAACATCAAACTAAATGGAGAGAAATTTGAAGCCATCCCACTAAATTCAGAGGCTAGACAAGTCTGCCTACTCTCTTCCTGTCTATTCAATATTGTACTCTAAGTCCTAGCTAGAACAATTAGATAACAAAAGGAGGTCAAAGGGATGGATACAAATTGGAAAGAAAGAAGTCAAAGTATTACTATTTGCAGATGTTATGATAGTATACTTAAGTGACCCCAAACATTCCACCAGAGAATTCCTGAACCGATAAACAACCTCAGTAAAGTGGTTGGATATAAAATTAACTCAAACAAATCAGTAGCCTTCCTCTGTTTAAAGACAGCCTGAGAAAGAAATTAGTCAAACGACACCCTTCACAATAGACACAAATAATATAAAATACCTTGGTGTGACTCTAACCAAGCAGGTGAAAGATCTATATGACAAGAACTTCAAGTACTTGACAAAATAAATTGAAGAAGATCTCAGAAGATGGAAAGATTTCCCATGCTCATGGATTGGCAGGATGAATATAGTAAAAATGGCCATCTTGCCAAAAGCAATCTACGGATTCAATGCAATCCCCATCAAACTTCCAACTCAATTCTTCATAGAGTTAGAAAGAGTCATTTGCAAATTCATTTGGAATAACCAAAAACCCAGGCTCGCAAAAACTATTCTCAACAGTAAGAGAACTTCTGGGGAATCATCATCCCTGACCTCAAGCTGTATTACAGAGCAATAGTGACAAAAACAAACAATCTTGCCACTTCAAACCAGATACACTGAAACCAATAGAAGAGAAAGTGGGCAAGAGCCTCAAACAAATGGGCATAAGGGAAAATTTCCTGAACAGAACACCAAGGGCATATGCTCTAACATCAAGAATGCACAAATGTGGGCTGGAGAGATGGCTAAGTGGTTAAGAGCACTCTGACTGTTCTTCCAGAGGTCCTGAGTTCAATTCCCAGCAATCACATAGTGCCTCACAATCATCTGTAATTGGATCTGATGCCCTCTTCTGGTATGTACTCATATACATAAAATAAGTTAATAAATAAATAAATAAATATTTTTTAAAAAGGAATCAACAAATGGGACCTCATAAAATTTGCAAACCTTCTGTAAGGCAAAGGACACTGTCAATAGGACAAAATTGCAAGCAACTGATTGGGAAAAGATCTTTACCAATCTTACATTCAAGAGAGGCTAATATCCAATATATACAAAGAACTCAAGAAATTAGTCTCCAGAGAACCAAATATCCCTATTAAAATGGGGCACAGAGCTACACAAAGGATTCTTAACTGAGAATATAGACTGTCCGAGAAGCACTTAAAGAAATGTTGAACATCCTTAGTCATCAGGGAATTGCAAATCAAAACAACTCTGATATTCCATCTTACACCAGTCAGAATGGCTAAGATCAAAATCTCAGGTGACAGCAGATACTGACAAGGATGTGAAGAAAGAGGAGCACTCCTCCATTGTTGGTGGGATTGCAAGCTGGTAAAACCACTATGGAAATCAGTCTGGCAATTCCTCAGATAATTGGACATAGTACTACTACCTGAGGGCCCAACATATAACAAGGACACATGCTTCACTATACTCATAGCAGCTTTATTTTTAAGAGACAGAAGCTGGTAAGAACCCAGATGTCCTTCANCAGAGAAATGGATACAGAAAATGTGGTACGTTTATACAATGGAGTACTACTCAGCTATTAAAAACAATGACTTCATGAAATTCTTAGACTAATGGATAGAACTAGAAAATATGATCCTGAGTGAGGTAACCCAATCACAAAACAACAGACCTGGTGTGCACTCACTTAGAAATTGATATTAGCCCCAAAACATGTAATACCCAAGATACAACTCACAGACCACATGAAGCTCAAGAAAGAAGGCCAAAGTGTGGATGTTTCAGTCTTTCTTGGAATGGGAAACAAAATACTCAAGGGAACAAATACATCGACAAAGAGTGGAGTAAATACTGAAGATTGAAGTCATCCAGAGACTGCCCCACCTGGGGATCCATCCCATATACAGTCACCAAACCCGACACTATTGTGGATGCGAAGAAGTGCTTGCTGGCAGGAGCCTGATATAGCTGTCTCCTGAGAAGCTCTGCCAGAACTTGACAAATACAGAGATGGATGCTCACAGTCAACTATTGGACTGAGCATGGAGGAGTGAGAGAAGGAATTGAAGGAGCTGAAGGAGTTTGCAACCCCATAGGAAGAATAATAATATCGACCAACCAGACCACCCAGAGCTCCCAGGGACTAAACCACCAACCAAAGTGTATACATGAAGGGACCCATGGCTCCAGTTGCATATGTAGCCAAGGATGGCCTTGCTGGACATCAATGGAAGGAGAATCCCTTGGTCCTGGGAAGACTCGATTTCCCAGTGTAGGGGAATGCCAGTGTGGGAAGGCAGGAGTGGGTGGGTGGGTTGGGAATCACCCTCATAGAAGAAGGGAGAGGGAGGGTGGTATAGGGGGTTTCCTGAGGGGAAACATTTGAAATGCAAATAAATAAAATATTAAGTAAAAAGAAGGTGAAATGAAGATTCTACCTGAGTGATGATTCAATATGTTAGCTCAATCCTGGACTTTCTAGGAAGGTAAGTTTCTTTTCCTATGATAATGTCATATACCAGGTGTCTAGGTCTCTGTCCTGCTGCTGTGAAGAGAAGCGATGGCCAAGAGAACACTTATAAAAGGAAACATTTTATTGGAGCTTGTTTACGGTTTCAGAGGTTTAGTACATTATCATCATGGTGGGATCATGTTGACATACATGGTATGAAGTAGTTGAGAGTTACATCCCTATCTGCAGGCAAAGGGGCAGGGGAGAGAGAGAGAGAGAGAGAGAGAGAGAGAGAGAGAGGCTTTTGAAACCTCAAAACCCACCACAAACTTTCTCCAACAAGGCCACACCCATTTTCAAAAAGGCCACACCTCCTAATCCTAGTCAAATAGTGCCACTCCCTGATGACTAGGCATTTAAATAAATGAGCCTGTGAGGGCCATTCTTATTCAAACTACCACACCAGGATAATTTCTAAATCTTTGATCTAGGGTTAGAGAGATGGCTCAGTGGTTAAGAGCACTTACTGCTCTTCCAAAGGTCCTGAGTTGGTCTCAACCATCTGTAATGAGATCTGACGCCCTCTTCTGGTGTGTCTGAAGACAGCTACTGTGTACTTAGAATAATAAATAAATCTTTTTTTTAAAAAAAAAAATCTTTGATCTATGTTGATAGGCACAGCCAACAATGTTTTTGCCTTGGAGATATTTACTGTTTAGTCATTTAATATATAGGCATGATCTGAAGAGACAAAGTATCAAAGGACACAGAAGCATGTTTTCCAGAATAGAAATTTTATTGGAGCAGGTATGTTTTTCTTTTTAACCAATTAATTCATTCTTTACTTTTAATTTTTCTATTGTCTTTTCTGTGCTAACATATTACAGATAAGGCTCAGTAACTATAAGAAAGTTTAGCAATAACTCACTAAGTCTAATCAGTGTTTTCCATATGTGCATGGATTTGGCACATCCACTGGGGTCTGTGAAATTGACCAGTGGCCATACCACAAGACAATAATTTTCCAGCAGCAGACAACTGCCAAAAGCTCCTCACTTAGAATATGAACTTCAGAGGTCCTTTCTCATCCTTGCTAGAATTGTTCATGGCTTGATAAAAAAAAAGAACAAGGAGAAAGTAGAAGAGGAAGAAGAAAAAGAAGAGGAAATAAAGCTCAAATGAGCCATAAGTCATGCTGGGGAGTATCTAGGGAAGGTTGGGAGGATCCCTAAGCCATGCTGGGGGAGTATCTGGGAAAGGCTGGGAGGATCCCTAAGCCATGCTGGGGAATATCTGGGAAGGGCTGGGAGGAGCCCTATGCCATGCTGGGGAGTATCTGGGAAGGGCTGGGAGTAGGACTTAGAAGGTGAGAATAATCATACTTTATTGTACACATGTATGAAATTTATCCAAAAGAATAAATTTTGAAAATAAATTATTGGTAAACAACTCTGTGAAAGAAAAACATAACTTAAAATAACTTTAAAAAGTTAAGTTATAACAAACTGAAATGATCAGATAGAGTTATTCCAAATTCAGACATTTGTCCTGAGAAAACCATCCTCATTTGAAGAATATGCTCTCAAATTGACTCATGCAGTTGTGCTACAATGTTATTTATGGTAGTGAAAACTTCAAAGCCATCTCAACAAATCCCAATGCTAGTAAAAACTGAGCTACCCAATCACTTACAAATGTAGCATAACAATGTGGAAAGGTATCTGTGAGAGAATTATCATGGGTCATTAGGTGTGGACACCATAACTGGTCTATTACTAGCATGGTGCTATGTGGTTGTTTAAACGGGAATGTGGGAAGAAAACAAGAAGACACATTAAACTCCAAAATAGCTCTCTATCTTTATACTCTGCAACCCAAACTCTTAAAGTCATTTGAAGAAAATGAGAGTTAAAGTATTGGGAATAACAGGTAAAGTTTTCTCTATGGTGAGCCCATGACACCAGTGTGATTCTTTTGTACCTGAGTAAGAAGGCAGGTTGTCAATCACTTCTTTGTTCTCAGGTTATACAACTGTTACTGATTGGATGGAGTGTGTGAATTCAGGTTGGTTTATACCATATCTGGTTATTGTGTAAACAGTGTATGTATATATGAATGTTGAAGGTGTGGGAGACAATATCACAATACAGTCACAGACGTGAACAATGAGCACAAAAAAAAAAAAACATGAAAAAAGAAAATAAAAGAAAAATGAAAGAGAATGAATTTTGAGATAATTGAGTAATCTTTGGAGGAGGGAAAAGAGATGAAAAATTTAATCAGACTTTCTATATTCAACATTTTTATTAGCCTTTTCAGTATTATCTCCAATGGCAACAAAGCATAGAAATGAAATTTCCCATCCATGAGGGAATGAGGAACTAAACGATGCTACATGAAGATGATAGGATATTATACAGATACTAAAGTTATGATCATGAAAGTGTGGAAATGTTTCTTGAGCAACTATAAAATAAAAAGCACACAGCACACAAAGTGACCTGTGTGACATTAATGTCATTCTTTCCAAGAATGGGTTTATACTCAGGGTTAGGGATAGAATATATGAAAGTAGAAATACTTGTGTTGTAATGATTTTTTAAAAAGTAAATGGACTATTATATTTTCTTTAGGTATAAGCACAAACATACGTATTTTGGATATCATTAGTTTCTCATCATTACTTATTTTAATACAGGAAGCTCAACCAGCTGAAAGAATAAATTCTATGTAGCCATGTAAGTAGAATTAAATAATGAACTCAATTAATTATACAGCTTCAAAAAATTAACTTTATCATATAATGCATTTTATTATTATAAAATGAATGTGAAATTTAGGTAAATTAATCCCAGAGATAATCACCAAATATGAGAAAAGTCTTCTGTTAGAAGCTGAAGTTCTACCTGCTAAATTCACTAAGAATGTATCACTCCCCTTGGGCCTATGTGTGAGCTGAGAATGACAGACATCCAAAGGTTGGGAAGCATGAGTCAAGGGATGACTCCAAAGAAGAGACAAAGGTAAGAGCAGAAAAATTATAGAAACCCTCTGCCTTATAGTTAGAGGGAGAGTGCTATGAATACTATGAGTCAAGGATCCTGATCTCCACCATCAGGACATCAGGGACCACCAAAGACTGAACCAAGATAATAGGCTGGAGCCATGAATAGAGTCATACTTTCCCAAAGGGCATTTCCACTTTAGTACCTAGTGAGTGACTATGATTGAGTCACACTGACAGCTCAGAAGTGTAGATGGAGATGGTTTAGATCAAAGGAAGATATTCTGAGAATAATAAATAGCTATTTCCTGGAAAGAGAAGTTCATTCATTTATTGATCTATCCACCCAACCACCCATTTTCCTATCCATCAGTCCATCCATCCATCCATCCATCCATCCATCCATCCATCCATCCATCCATCCATCCATCTACATATCCACCTAGACAGACAGACAGACAGACAGACAGACAGACAGACAGACAGACAGACAGACAGACAGACAGACAGTAAGTGTGTCTTTCGGGCACTGGAAAAAACCTTCAGAAGATTGGACAAAGGTATAACATTGGTTAGTAATGACATCTTCAAGGGAGGATGTGCCAAGAAGAGGCTTTGCCTGAAACTTCAGACTATACTGAGCATGATGGGAAGTCACAGAGAAGCTTTGAGCAGCTAAGTGACAAGAGAAGATTTGAATTTTAGAAGCAAATGGCCAGCAATTAGCATATGGCCATGAAAGGACTGCAGACTTCTACTTGCCTCTGGAGAGGAAAATGGAAAGAAAGAGTGTCTGAGCTGTCTGGCCAACTCTGGAAAGAGACATTTGCAGGTTTTCTGACACCAGGGCCTTAGAGCCTTCAATCATTTTAGGAAGCCACGCCTTTCTTCTAATCACAAATAACTACTGTCTATCAACCAGGCATTTAATCTAGCAGGGTCTACTGAACTGGGACTCTATTCCCATAGTTAATCTTAGCTATAGTTTTTAAATTCATGTCCAACTTGCTAGTAGAGACCAAATATGACAACACTGGAAAACTGAGAAAAAAATACTAGAAAGAAAACCCCATTCCAACTTTATTCACTATGGTGACAGCATTGGTTTCCTGGAGGATATACCTGATTAAGATATAACGAAAGGCTAATCACCCATTTCCCAAGGGAAACCATCCTGTCTTCATTCTGCACACTTCTTCTGGATTTTAGAAAGAAGCACTAGAGATTTACCACAGGTCTTTTCTTCTCTCTTTACTGTACTCTCTCTAGCAGTTACCCAAAAGACACGACAGCCAAATATCATCTATGTTAAATTACTTTTTCAATAGTAGATGATTTATAGTTGATTAGGTAATTAAATCAAATACAAGTGGCTGAAAGTAAGTCTATTTTTATCATCCCTGTAAATTAAAAGTTCCGCATCATAAAAAATCATGACCATCTTGAAAATGACTCGTCAAGTGCCTTTTAGAGGAAAGTAAGATTTATTGTCAATTAACGTATTGAACTGAATAGTCAGCATAACCTCGTGCTCAAGACTTTTAAAATTATTGGCTTCCGTTTCAGAGATGCCCCCTACCATGGTAATGAAATGTATCTCGTTCTTCCTGTATTGAACAATTCCATAGGTTGGGTTTATATCTCACTATAACAACACTTCATTTTATGACCATCTCCAATCCCATGTAATGAATACAAATACATTCCTCTTTTATTTCCATCATGAGTTTATCAATTTCCATTGATTCGTCTATAATGGATACAGTCAGAAAAAAGAAAGTCAGACAGATCATATCCATTAAACTGTCTTTAGCTTCAAAAGTTTGTCTGTGGCATTGTTTAATTAAAAAAGAAAAAGAAAGTCACTAGGAAACTAATTAAAAAGAGACTTTTCAGACTTGCTTATAAACAACAACTCAATAATTATTACATGCAGGAACTCTGGGGCTCTTGCTCTTGTAGAAATGTTGTGTTTGTATCCAGTTCACTTTAAAAAAATAAAATGATCAATTCTTACCAGACAGAGTGCATACGTGTAGGCCTATGTTACCTACTTAGAATGTTCCCTGTGTTTTCTAAGTTAATAATGGCCAATTATTGTAAAGGCTGCAATTCACTCAGAAGTTCAGCTCATTTTTGCAGCTAGCTGTGTTTGCCAGACCAGATGCATAGCATCTGATAGCCAGAGCTTTATCCTCACAGTAGCCATCATGAGAGCTCTGATTTTTTTCCTTTAAGTATGTACAAATCTTCATCTTTTTTTCCTACTAAGAAGCACCCTTATACTGAGAACTTAGCAAAGCAAGCAAATTTATAAAATTACAAGGCTTGTACCAGCAGCATGGACACTTAACTGTTGACTGTCCATGTGAAGCAAGGAATGTGTTTTTCTACAATAAAATGTGTCTTACCGTTTTCTGAGGATGAGAACTTGAAGTGAAGGCTATAAGATCTCTCCATTGATTTTCTTTACTGTTTTAAAGATTTATTTTATTTTCAATTATTTGTGTTTGTGTTTGCTTGTGTAGGTGCTTGTGGAGACCAGAAGAGGGTGCTGAATCTCCTGGAACTGGCACTACATGAGGTTGTGAGCTATCTGGTGTAGGTGCTAGGACATGACCTTGGGCCTCTGTGCTCTTGACCACTGAGCCATTCATCAAGTCCCTTCTTTTCTACTTTCTGTGAATGCTTTTAAAGTAGAAACCTTTTGAGTTATACATAAAATGTATTCAGAATGATCAATTAAGCACATTACAAGTACAAGATGTGCTTATAGTCTTTTCAATACTGGCTAACCTAAGCCCATTGAAATCCAAATCTAAATGCAAATGTTTTCAGTAGCCTCTCAGAGCTATGCATCTGTTGGGACTTAGTATTTGTGTCCTCATGTAGGTGCTCATTTGGCACAATATTATTCCTATTCACATGAAAGGGCTGAGGTTGTGAAGTAACGAAGTATTCCACATTCTCCTCTTGCTCTCTTACTATTTAATGTTTATGCTGATTGGTTTTAAGTGTCAACTTGATGTAACCTAGAGTCATCTGGGAAGAGAATCTTAATGAGGAATTGTCTAGATCAGGTTGGCTTACAGGCATATCTGTGGGATTGTCATGATTGTTGATTGATGTAGACTAGGAAGAGCAGCCTACTGTGGGCGACAACATTTCCTAGGTGAGGAGTACTGAGAAGTATAAATGAGAAAGATCGCCAAGAGCAAGTAAGCAATGGCCCATGCCTCTCTTCTCTCTTTGCTCTGCCTTGGCTTTCCAGAAGTAATGGACTATAACCTGGATTATGAGCCAAATAAACCTTTTCTTCCCTGAGTTGCTTCTTGTCAGGTCAGGGTATTCTATGACAGTTTTCTATCACTTGGAGGTGGGGGTGGGGTGGCATAGGGTGGGGAGATGGATCAGTGGGCCAGAGCACTTGATGCTCTTCCAGAGGAAGTTTGGTCTCCAGCAGCCATGTTGGGCAGCTCACAACCACCTGTAACACCTGCTCCAGTGCTCTTTTTTTGCTTTCCTGAGCACAGCACATGCGTGTCAGATATACACACTACCGCGGACCAGCCTTAGCTTGAGAGAGGTCCTGAGGAAGGGGTGAATGGGAGCGGTGGGAGAATGACTTGTTATTAATGATGGATGCAAGTTGACAGCTCTGTAAACTGCTCAAGATAACTCTTTCTTACAGACCAAAGCCCAGTCTATTATTTCCAAAGCTACTTCTTTAGATATTGCATATCTGTTTAATTATTTACCCCAAATTGCCTTTTGATCATTCCATGAGTCAGCATTTTATACCCTAGAAACTGAAATACAGACTACATTTGAGGCAAATGATCCAGATAGCAAGTACATTTTTTTTTTTAACATAGCAAGTCCTATGTGGTTCACTGGGCACAGCACTTGTCAAGTCTAGACATAGAGGCTGTCTTTATGTCAGAAAGTTAGCTTTAGATATGATTTTATATATACATATATGCAATTTAGTGAGCTTCTGTTCATGCTGATGAAAGCAACATTGAAGCTCATTTTATAATCCTTAGCTACCTCAATTATTTTTTTAATATTCAGGACTTTTTCTTTTTATTTCAGCAACTCCAAGGCATATTATTGGAAAGTATTAAACAATCCAAGAAAGTAGGAATATCATTAAGCCATCATCTTTTTTCTTGTTACCAGACTTTGTTTCAATCCCTACCTTCTTTGGATTAAACATATATCTACCTCTTTTAGGAGTAGAATATCTGGATCAAATTTAGTTGTTGATAGCTTCTGTGGAGGAGACCATCGTCATTTTATCACTAATATTATATAACCATCTATCTGAGATTTGTTTCTTTAACTACTTTCAATTTTGTGATCAAGATTTTTTCCTCTCTTGACCAAATAATGTCTTCTTTAATATTTTTCTAACTAAGCTAATTCATTAGTGCTGCTAATGTTCTTTCAGGTCCATGAAGCCCCTTTTACAACTCATGCTACTTCTTTATATTTTTCATAGTGAGAAATCCTGTAAAGAACAGCTTTGATTTACATATTCTTTTTTTTTGGGGGGGGGGGAGTTCGAGACAGGGTTTCTCTGTATAGCCCTGGCTGTCCTGGAACTCAATTTGTAGACCAGGCTGGCCTCAAACTCAGAAATCTGTCTGCCTCTGCCTCCTGAATGCTGGTATTAAGGGCATGTGCCACCATGCCTGGCTGATTTACATATTCTTGAACTCAAATTTTCAGAGATCTTTCCCACAGCCTTAAGGGCTATCCTGAAGGTCACAGCATCATCATTTTGCTGAGGATCACCAGACACCTTCTCGCTTCCCAGAATCATGCTCTTTCTGATTATTATGGAGTCATTAGCCTTGGCAGGGAGAACATCCCCCCCCCCCAATAACATTTGCAGAAAGAACATTCCTTGAAGGAGGAACATGAAGTAAAATATGTACATTATTATGCAAATAAGCTTTATGCCTACAGCAATCATCAGCACTTAAGTAGACCCACACTCTGCTGGCTCAGCTCCAGGGGCACCAACCATGTCACACTGTCCCTTCCACTGCCATACTGGACCTGGAAACACACACACACACACACACACACACACACACTTACACACACATATACCCCCACATATACATATACATACATTTTTTTCTAAATGAATTAAAAAAACAAAAAGAAATAAAACTACAGTGTCTTGATGAGGTTATATCAAGTCTTCTATTTTTGCCTTGGGAAAGAAACTGAAGCTGAATCTCACTTTGATGATCTCTGAACTTTCTCCAGGCTAGACCATTTTGAAAAACATGTCAATATAGCAAATGTTCATGTTGGAGCATAAGATAAATTGTGCTTTATCTGCATAATCATCAAATAGGTCATCCAAATAGGATCTTAAAGATATTGGGCATAAACTGGGACCATCACAGAATAAATGAACATACATTCTATTCTTCCCTGTGTCTTTTGCTCTTTACTGATCACTAGCATCCAGTAGACTGTATTGTAAGAATGAGGCCTTATTTTCATTTAGATGATAGCTAAAATGTGTGGGGCACCAGTACCAATATTACTCAGGAGATTTTTGACCAGATTTATTGAATTCTTCATTTTAACATGATGTCCAGGAAATCAATTTGCACACTGTAGTTTAAGAAGCAATAAAACACAATATTGGAATCAGCAAAGACTCAATATTTCTTCCAATTGGCTGTTCATTAGAATTACTTTAACAGTTTTGAAAAAATAGATTTCTTCTTTTGTAGCTCAATTATTTTACTCCCTGGTATATAATTTATAGAAAAAAATTTCATAAGGGGTTATGTTCAAGTGTGTTTACTGCAGTACTAGAAAAGTATAAACTCAGAATTATTGTGTGTTTTCATCAAGAAATATGCTGGGCAAAATGTGACAAATTCAAACAGTGGGTGTCAAGGAGCTGATCTGCTTTCATAATTGTGTTAGCTACTATTAAAAACTATGGGTGAAAACCTAGATACTAATGCTCATGCCAGCAAGATTCTGCTGAAGGGACCCTGATATTGCGGCCTCTTGTGAGGCTATGCCAGTGCCTGGCAAACACTGAAGTGGATGCTCACAGCCAGCTATTGGATGGAATACAGGGTCCCCAATGGAGGAGCTAGAGAAAGTACCCAAGGAACTGAAGGGGGCTGCAACCCTGTAGGTGGAACAACAATATGAACTAACCAGTACCNCCTGAGCTTGTGTCTCTAGCTGCATATGTAGCAGAAGATGGCCTAATCNGCCATCATTNGGAAGAGAGGCCCCTTGGTCTTGCAAACTTTATATGTCCCAGCACAAGGGAAGGCCTGGGTCAAGTAGTGGGAGTGAGTGGGTAGGGGAGTGGGGGGGGGTATAGGAAACTTTCAGTATAGCATTTGAAATGTAAATAAAGAAAAAAAACTATGGGTGAAAGATCAACAGAAAAGGGTATAGAGTTACATAAATACTGAAGTATGCAAGACTAGGGCTAGTGCTGTTGTGGTTTGTAGGCTAGTGTGAAGACCTGCGTTTAGTACCTCCAAAGCCATGTCAATATGTATATCCTTGTCATCTGTGACTTTCTACCATGAAATGCAAGTAGAGACAATCCCAGAATGTTCACAGGCCAATTAGCAGGGTATATACAGTGAGGCCCCATTTCAAAAGAGGTAGAAAGCAAAGACCAACTTAAACATTCTCCTCTGATCTCTTTATTGCAGACTCATAGACACACATATACACATCCATGTCTCATTCATATATGCAAACAGAAATGATTTAAAATGAGTAATAAAATGTACAGGCTACATTACATATCAGACATTTACATATTTGTAGAAACAATATACAAGCAGAGATGGAGTTAGTTGACTTGGAATCCAGGGAGAAGGCCTACCCTTCATGGAGGATGAAAAGAGTATTGGACAGCAATCAGGGATTGTAACTAAACATATCTGTTTCTTAGTTGGTTGGTGAATAGGTGAATGGTTCATTTTCTTTGCATTTGTAATATTCCCTGATGGTAAATAGGATACACACTCTCAAGTTCTATTTAATGCTTATTAAGTAAAAATTATCAGGAACTAAGCATGGAAAAATTGGAAGCATAATTACCCAAAGTGAGTTTTGTGCACAAACAGATTTGAAATTCGGCCATCTTGGAAAATCTCCAACTAACCTGACAGAGAGAGAGAGAGAAAAGTGTGACCTACAATAATATAAACACCGTGGGTTTTGTTTTACCTTTGAGTAGTTGAGACAATATTTTACTACATAGCTCAGCCTAACCTAGAACTCACTTGAGAGATCATGTTGACCTCAATATTCCTACCTTAATGTCTTAGTCAATGTACTATTGCTGTGAAGAGACACCATGACCACATCAACTCTTATAAAGAAAAACATTTAGTTGGGGCTGGCTTATAGTTCAGAAGTTTAGTCCACTGTCATCACTGCAGAAATATGGTGTCATGCAAGCAGACACGGTGTTGGAGGGTAGCTGAGAGTTCACAATCTGGATCAACAGGCAACACTTTTTTTGAAAATTTGAAGCCTCAAAGTCTATACATAGCGACAAACTTCCTACAAGGCCGTACCTCCTAATAACGCCACTCCTTAGTGAGCAAACATTCAAATCTATGAGTCAATGAGGCCATTCATATTCAAATGCTCACATTACACTCCCTGGCCCCCATAGGCTTATTGCCATATCATAATCCAAAAATGCATTCAGTCCAACTTCAAAAGTCCCATCCATCTGCAACAATCTCAGCACTGTTTAAAAGCCCAAAGTCCAAAAAGTCTCTTCTGAGACTCATAGCAATATCTTAACTCTAACTGTCTATAAAATCAACATCAAAAGGCAGATCACATACATCTAACATACATTGACCCAGGAGATACATTACCACTTCTAAAGGAAGGAGAGAGCATAATGAAGAAACACTGTACCAAAGCAGGACCTAAAACCAGCTGGGCAAACTCTGCTTCTATGTCTGGTATCAAAATATTCTTCCGATCGCCAGTGATCTCAGCTTTCTTGACTGCAACCCACTTCTATCTCTTGGGTTGATTCCATACTCTCTGGTAGTATCTCCTCTCAGCAGATATCCCATGATTCCAGCATCTCCAATATCTTGGGCTCTCCAAGTCAATTCAGGCTTCATCTTCTCAATTTCACACAACATCTTCTCTAGAACTCCATAGAGGGACACTGCTAACATGTGCCTGGTCTAAGGAACGTTCCTTAGTCTTGGATGTAGATTCCATAACCCCTTTCTTGTATCCTAGACTTTAAAGCCAGAACCATGAAGCTGAAGTTACCAAGTTCTGATGCTTGCTGGAGCTAGAACATAGCCTCTTTGTTCTAATATATCTTTACCAGCTTTCTGGTTTTGATGGTTTTGTTTACTTCCTAACCCTAGTTACCCTGGAATTAGCTCTCTAGACCAGGCTGGCCTTGCTAGAAGTCTCTGCCTCTGGTGTACTGTGATTAAAATCGTGTACCACCACACCCTTCTGTAAATGTTTCTTTAACTTTGTTTCACAAGTTGGAAACTTAGCTGGATGAAGTCTTGCACTGAGGTCACCATACCCTTCTTTCTCTCCTTCCTTCCTTCCTCCCTCCCTTCCTTCCTCCCTCCCTCCCTTCCTTCCTTCCTTCCTTCCTTCCTTCCTTCCTTCCTTCCTTCCTTCCCCCCCCCCACATATTTAGCTTTCTATCTCCTTGTACACTGTACTTAATTTCATTACACTTCCTGGTATTCCCTTTTCCTCTCAAACTGTACATTGTCCCATTTTGCTCCTTTTCATCATAGATTGGCATATGCTTGGCCACTAATAACAAGGCAACACAGTCAATTCTAGGTTGTCTGGAAATCTCCTCTGCCAAAGCTGTTAATCCATAACACTTTGCCTCAAGCATATGTTTTGGACAATGGCAAAAGCAGCTAAATTCTTAGCCAAAATATCAAAAAGAACAATTTTAGGTCATGTATAAATATTCTCCTCCTCTGAAACCTCCTGAGCCAAGACCCTACATTTCAAATCACCCTCAGCATACTGTCTTCTATGCTCCTACTCAGATTGCCCATTAAGCACTTAACACATCCCACTGCTTTCTTAGTCCAAAGTCCCAAAGTCCACATTCTTTCAAACGAATGAATGGTCAGGCATGTTACAGCAACACCCTGTTCCTTGGTACCAACTTCTGTCTTAATCAGTGTTATATTGCTATGAAGATACTCCATAACTTCATAAGCAACTCATATAAAGGAAAGCATTTAATTGGCGCTGGCTTGTAGTTCAGAGGTTTAGTTCATTGTCATGGTGGACATGCAGTCAGACCTGGTAGTAGGGAGTAGCTGAAATTTCAACATCTTCATCAGCTGACAGCAGGAAGAGAGAGATACTGTCAGGCCTGACTTGAACTTTTGAAACCTCAAATTCCTTCCTTAGTGACACGCTTCCTCCAACAAGACCACACCTCCTGATAGTGCCACAACCTAGTGACCAAGCCTTTAAATCTATGAGCCTATGGAGGCCATTTCTATTTAAACCACCACACTCAACTTCCCTAATGCAGGGATTACAGGAGGTGGTGTCCACAACCAATTAAAGTTACCACTTTGACTACCGTTGAAAGGTTTATAATGCTGGGAACAGTATGGGATTTTCATTTAGATAGGAATGGAGTTTGACTCTACTCACTATTACAGCTTTAGGAAAAGTTATTGAATGATTCCGTGCCTCATTTTATACATCAGGAAAGAACATTGAGGACAAAATTAGAAAGGGGCTGGCATACAAATGTCCCCTGACTCTATTGCTACAAAATAGTAAAGCTAAATTTCCATCCGTGAAGATTTGAATACCCAGGTAGCATTCATTTATACAGTGTCTTCCTTGGGTCAGAGTCAATAAACTTACATCCAAACCTGGGTGTCAGTCTCAAACAGCCAACTGTCCAATGGGGAAGAGAAAAAACATTGACTAGAATTAAAGAACATATTTAATTTCTAATCAAATAAATATAAAGAACAAAGTCTGTGAGTTTGCCCATTCTCACATTTTTGGGTAACAAATCCTTTCAAAGGTTCTTTACCCACCTTTTTTATTTGACTTTGTGTTCTGTGTAGTTCTGAAGGGCTAGGAAATATAGTATTCTGTCCCCTGTCCACACTGAGTGGCAAATAATCCCCAGTGGTCCATCTTTCCAGTTCTTTGCTGATAGATCTGATGGACAAGTACTTCTAGACCAGAGACAGCAACCTATAAGAGGAAGTGAGTGAAACTAATATTCAGAGCCATGAATTTAAATATTCTCTACACTAGGCAAAATTTTCACATGCAAAGTTGTGGCATAGCAATTTAAGCTGAGCATGATATGACCATCACTATGTGACCTTTGTCTGCAGTGCCAACAGCGAATGGCTTAGAGTCAGGACTGTGGTAATGATGCTGTTGACATTATCGCTTTTGGTAGGAGAGGTAGGAGTGGCAGGAGGGAGACTATTATATGGCATAGTTGTCTCTACTTCTGATTCTATCTAAGCTACACATTGTTTAGGGGACGTGCTAAAATATAGAGGAGGTGGGAGTTGACTGGGGTTCATGCTGTGTATGTGTAGGCTTTGCAGTGATGTAGCTGCCTCTGGGACACTCCTATTCTTGTAAGTAACTGAGTAACTTCATTGGCTCAACAAGCTGGATTTGAATGGCATATTAGAATTCTCTAGAGGAACAGAACTGAGAGAAGGGGGTTTGTTGAACTGGCTTCTGAGCCAACTATACAATGGCTGTTGGCATGCAAGAGGAGTTAAGCAGTCGGGTAGTGCTCAGTCCAGAAGGCTAAATGCCTGAGCAGTTTCAATCCAATGCTGAAGGTCTCTGGCACTTCTGGACATGGAGGGACCAGGACAGTCAGATCTGATGTCAATGAAAAATGGCAGTAGCAGTGACAACTGGCTAGATGTACTCAACAAGAAGTGATGGTGTGCAAGCAGGCAGCTGCTTTTCCCTCAAGCCTCTGTTGGAAGGTTCTACTCACTTTACAGGTGTTCTACTACTCAGTTAATCCATCCTGGAAATGTCCTCACAGACCCTCTAAGATTCCAGAGAGAACCAAGCTGACTACCAAGAAAACCATTACAAATATGGTGGGTTTTTTGTTTTTTGTTTTTTTGTTTTTTTGTTTTTTGGTTTGTTTGGGGTAAGTAGACATTTCTCTGTGTCTTTCCAGGATACGTTATGAATCAAAGGTCCAGGTAATAGTAGCTGTTTTAAACTTTGTCCTCTGCTTCAAGTCCTGACTCCTGCGTGAACATGATTTTTTAAATAAAACTTTATTCACAAAACCACCACCTAGCCTCAGGCTATTGTTTGCCAATTTCTGAGAAAGCTGAAGTATCTTCCATTCTCTCTGTAGAAAATGAGGTCTCAGTAATTTTGTGCATGTGAAGGAAGCAACTGGTCAGTACAATCTCAAAAGGAATGTGAAAAATCCAATTTGCCATATAAAATAGAAAACTATTATAGAAATTTTTTTATTTTCTGGATTCTGTGCTACTTAGCTCTTATGTTTATAATATAATTTTGTATTTGTAATAACTATCCATATAATATTTAAATTTTCATTATTATTTTGCTTTTGTTTGTCTCTCTCTCTCTTTTTTTTTTCCTTAAGTGGGCTTTCCAAAACAGTATAAACTTTCAGCCCTTACAAAACCCAGATCCATTCCTGCCCAAAGGCATGAGAAAATTGCACTTTGGGGGAATTGGAAGTAATTTGGTTTTGCTCATGCGAAATAGTAAGGTGATTAAATCCCAGTCGGAAGGAAGGAAGGCCTCGGTTGAAATCCGGACACTGTAGCTTATTAGCTTTAAGATTTGGAAAGGTTAGTCTCAACTGTATCCTTCTCTCTTCATCCCTCAGTCTCTCTCTACCTACCTCCCTCTCTCCCTTCTTTTCCTTCCTTCTGTAAAACAAAGAGAAAAGAACATTTCTAGCCTTGGAGGATTGTTGGGTGAGATGAGTGTGTGCATACACAGAGTGAACTTAGTAAGTGCTGGTGGAAAAGATGAGGAAAGTACATAAGGGATTTGGTTGGGACCAGGATGGAAATGATACCTGGTACCAAAAGGTCTAGTGTTACTGTAAGAGTTTAGATCTATGGTGCAATCCCTGGCCTGACCACTCATTTATGAACTATGAACCACCAAATCACTGGCACAGGGGCCCCAGCTGTGTCCACAATTGTAATGTAAGTGACACTGGAGGTTCAGTCCTCAAAATCCCTCCCAAGGCAACTTCTGCTGACCAGTAGCACCCTGCCTTGTGAGTTCACGGCAGAAGAAAACGAGATGCATCAGTGAATAGCTATGAGTACCCTAAGGTACTTGTGTGATTAAAGCTATCCATTTCCAGTACCAGACAGGGTAGGTTAGGATCAACGAGCAATGTCCAGGCACCACAGTGTGTATCCTTCAGAGCCGGAAGTAGGCCCGCCAATCCCAACAGCAGCAGGTCACGGGAATCTATGCATGCATGTTGCCTGGCACATCCTTATCTTACTGAAAACTCAGTAAGGCCCGGCAAGTGCTTCAAGACTTGGAAGCTGTTAGGTATGGAAATGACCTGACTACAGAAGCCTTGTCTGGATCTTTTTTTTTTTTTTTTAATACTCTCTCCTGGGGCCTGCAGAGCTCTGCTTCTGTAAGTTCTTATTGCAGTTGAAATAATAGTAAGAGCAAACCAGTCACAATGAGCCTCCGTGGAACTCCATGAAGTTACAGGCAGTGGCATCACCTTAAGACTGGCAGAGACTATTTCTGCTTTTCTTGTCTCTTTGTCTCCAGAGCTGGGATGCTGAAGGCTCCCTCGGTGGGAACCTCTGGAGTGGTGCAGGTCCTTGTGTTCCAGAACAAAGAACTGAGCAAGGACACACAGCTATAACCTAAGCAGAACCAGTTTATAAAGAAGAGACACACTTTCAAGGGAGGAAGCTGGCTGGAGCAGAGAGTTCAGCATCTCAGAGTGAAGGTGCATATAAGACAGGAGCTTTGTGGCAGGGAGTGTGGGCTTTTGGACTCATTTGCATAACAAGGCCTTTTCTGAGCATGCTCTGTTCCATACAGCTCAAAATACCACATCACAAGTCACATCTCATTAGCATCTTAAATCTCTCCCTGGCTGCGTGTGTTTTAGTATTATAATGAGCCATAGTCATAGATTTTAGTATTATGATGAGCTATATTCATAGATTTTAGTATTATAATGAGCCACAGATCACCTTCTGGCACCTGGAGTGCCTCTACGTTTGTGCCAGTGGCCTATGGGGCTGGGTGGTTTTTAGTCTTCCTTTTTGCCAAATACATTTTCATTTTCTTTATATTCCTTTTCCTCTTAAGGTTTTGTACCAGGCCTACCGAGAACTCTCCTGCCTACCCTCCCACTTCAAGCTCACACTGGACTCGTTGTTGCCTGTTGATAAATGAGTCAGTACTTTAGGAGAGATGGCCTTGGAGAGTACAAGGAGATGAGAGGCAGACACATGTTCTCTTGACCCTGGAGACACCCCAAGTATTCATTCTTTTTACATCTAGTTTTTGAGTTAGCCTTCTGGTTGTATACTCATGTACCTAAGTTTCACCCACCCCAATGTGATATGCAGTGGTGTTTATATTATAGTTACAGAACTGTGGATCCATCACACTTTTTCCAGCCAGCTCTTTGTTGCTATGGACTTCTTTACTCTGTACCTTCCATATGTGTGGATCTATATAGAAGTGGTCCTTTGGGCTGGGCTATTTTCTTCTGAGCATCATGTTTTCAGGGTTCAGCTGTGGTACCTTATTTTGCTATTGCTGCCAAGTAATATTCTATTGAAAAGACATATGGTGCTCCATGCCCACTGTTTTCAACTGGTACCAGTCATACCATTTCCATGTTTCAGCTATTGTGAAACTGTTTTCAGGGCATTGTTCTGTGTGCCTTGAAATGATAGCTCTCTCTTAGGTGGGTCACCAAAAAACCTTAGGGGGAGACAGTAAGACAAAGCTGTGTCCCTTCATAACCTTTTAGGGAGAGTCTCCTCTTTACTGGAATCTTGTATCTATATCTAACTAGTCACTCATATAATTCAAGCCAGATGAATGGTCATCCCTTAAAATATGTACACAAGTAACATTGTATGGTCTCAAAAGGTTATATTTAGGGACACATATATGTACAAGTGCATATATGCACGCAGTAATAATCAATTGGAAAAAGAGGCCATGAGTTTGAAGAAGAGCAAATAGAGGCACATGGGAAGGAGCAAGGGGAAAAATATAATTAAAGTACAGTAAGAAACACATAAAATTAAAATTAAAACACAGAGCACTATAAACCAGACACAGTGTAGGGAAGGACCTTGAGCAGTAAGAAAATGAATATATGATCTAATTTATCTATAAAAATAGAGAACCATCTAACCCACTAACCTTAGAAGCCAACCCTGCCTTCCTTTAGAGACCCCAGAGGCAGACCCCAGTTTGCAGTCTGGGCCCTGAACTCAGACTTGGTGGTCTGTGTCAGCCTTGTGACTGCACTATCAGTTTACTCCAAACAAAGTAATCTTTCTTCTTTTGCACAGCCCTGTGACCCTGAGGTTTTCAGTTCTCTGAATAAGAAGTCAAGAGACTGGAAATACCTGGCCCAGAGTCCAACACCATTGTTACATATAGACATTGCATCTAGGTTGGGGAGAGGAATCTGTCCTTGACTTTGAACAGTTCATGCTGATGTGAGCCCCTGCACTCTGAAGAGACTTCAAAATTTCTGCTCAAAGTCACCTTAAATGACTTCCACTGAAACTCGAAGAAACAAATACAAAAAAGAAAGAAAAAAGAAAAAAAAAGAAAAAGAAAACCTTGCATTACCCAAATGGGAAAATAGTGCTTGCTTTTGGCAGGAGGCCCTGGACAAGGTTTCTGTCTGGGGTAACATATGGATCAAGCTGCTCTCTCTGAAGAAGAGGAGTGTGGTGCAGAGCTGCCAGGGACCAGACGACAGTTTTGTAAGCCACAGGCTTCCTCTGAATCTCCATTAATGCAACTAAACTGGGCTCAGCCAAGAAGACCCCCTAATGGAGCCATAGACCTAAAAGGGCATGGCCTTCAGGTTTCTGGGCTCAGCTTGGAGATACAGCAGCTGTGTCTGCTCTAGAAATCCAAGACTCTAACAAATTCCGTAGCTCAAAATGTAGACCCAAATTTCCAGTCACAACAGACATGTTTATATTAGACCAACACTTTCAACCTTAGCACCCTCAGGATACTCTATTATTGTAAAACACATTTGCTATTCTCAAAAACAGCTATAGCTTGGTAAGTACTGAAGTCCTAGTGAGCAGAGAAATGTGTTGAGCAGTGGTGGCATCTATGATTGAGATTCTGGACAGGAGGCATTTGATAAGTGTCAGAGAAATCACTGTAAGCTTTTATTGTTCTCATACAATTGTGAAGGCCATAGACAAAAAGGAAATATGAAGTGAAGAATTTTACAGTCAGTCAGAAGTCATATGACAAAGATGCCAGGTCAAGGAGAAGCAGGAAAATGGAGATTAACAATCTAAGCTGTTTTCCCACTAAGCTGCTTGTTGATGGATTGGTAGAGGAAGGAAATAAGAGGCAGGGGCACCAGGCAGACAGGTGTTGGTCTGGAGGGCAGGGGTGAGGATCCAGCCACAGACAGAAAGGACTCAGTCCAGGATTCAGCACAGAGTCCTTGATTACAAGGCTGACACACCCTAGGGAAGATGAAGGACCACACTGCACTGCAGGAGGAGAGCTGAAGTGGAAAGAGAAGTGTGTTCTCATAGGTCCTCAGGTGGGGCAGTCACTGGATGGTCTTTCCTTCAGTCTCTGCTCCACACTTTGTATCTCCTCCCATGGGCATTTTGTTCCCCTTCTAAGAAGGACCAAAGTATCCACACTTTGGTCTTCCTTCTTCTTGAGCTTCATGTAGTCTGTGAATTGAGCTTTTGGGCTAATATCTACTTATCAGTGAATACATACCATGTGTGTTCTTTTGTGTTTGGATTCCCTCACTCAGGATGATATTTTCTAGTTCCATTCATTTGCCTAAGAATTTCATAAAGTCATTGTTTTTAATAGCTGAGTAGTACTCGATCGTGTTAATTTACCACATTTTCTGTATCCATTACTCTGTTGAAGGACATCTGGGTTCTTTCCAGCTTCTGGTTATTATAAATAAGGTTGCTGTGAACATAGTGGAGCACATGTCCTTATTACATGTTGGAGCATCTTCTGGGTATATGCCCAGGAGTGGTATATCTGGATCCTCTGGTCGTACTATGTCCAATTTTCTGAGGAACTGCCAGACTGATATCCAGAGTGATTGTACAAGCTTGCAATCGCACCAACAATGGAGGAGTGTTCTTTTTTTCTCCACATCCTTGCCAGCATCTGCTGTCACCTGAGTTTTTGATCTTAGCCATTGTGACTGCTGTGAGGTGGAATCTCAAGGTTGTTTTGATTTGTATTTCCCTGATGACTAAGTATGTTGAGGATTTCTTTAGGTGCTTCTCATCCATTATCCCATATACAGTTAACAAACCCAGACACTATTGTGGATGCCAACAAGTGCTTGCTTTTAGGAGCCTGATACATCTGTCTCCTGAGAGGCTCTGCCAGTACCTGACAAATACAGAGGTGGATGCACACAGCCAACCACTGGACTGAGCACAGGGTCCCCAATGAAGGAGCTAGAGAAAGGACCTAAGGAGCTGGAGGGGTTTGCAGCTCCATGGGAGGAACAACAATATGAACCAACCAGAGCTCCCAGAGCTCCCAGGGACTAAACCACCAATCAAAGAGTACACATAGAGGGACCCATGGCTCCAGCTACATATGCAGCAGAGGATGGCCTTGTCTGACATCAATGGGAGGAGAGGCCCTTTGGTCCTGGGAACGCTTGATGCCCCAGTGTAGGGAAATGCCAGGACAGGGAAGCAGGAGTGGGTAGGTTGGTGAACAGGGAGAGGGGGAATGGAATGGGGGTTTTCAGAGAGGAAAACAGGAAAGGGGATAATATTTGAAGTATAAGTAAAGAAAATATCTAATAAAAAAATTTTTAAAAAAAATCAAATAAAGTGTTCTCATAAGACTAGAGCATGCTGTGATTGCAAAAGTCAGTTGTCAGCTTGACAGAAGAATCTAGACTTGCCCAGGACATGAGCCTTTGGGTGTGCCTGTGAGGAATTATCCCACTTAGGTTAGTAGAGGTGGAGAGACACATCTTGAGCTATCAGGAACTTGCGTAAGATGGAGAAAATGAAATGAGGACTACTATCCATTCATCTCTTTCTGCTTCTCCTTGACTCTATCCCCTTCCCCCATGATTCACTATAGCTTTGAACCATGAGCCAGAATAAAAGGTACTCTCTTTCTCCAGTGGCCTTTGTCCAGACATTTTATAACAGCCACAAGGAAGGAAGCTGAGACATGTGGTCCAGATCACTGTGAATATTTTGTGTGTAGATGACCCGCTCTTTCTTGGATTTCTCCTAGAAGTGGAAGAAATACCAAAGAGAAAGATAGCAGCATGCGAAGCCATTATAATTTATTTAAATCCATGTATGTAGTCATCCAGCAATGGCCAGGGACACCAGAATGTGAACCAGCAGATACGCCAATGAAGAAGAGAGAATCAGACGCAGACGTTGGGTAATTCATAAAATATGGATGAAAGCGGAGGCTGTCCCTAAAGCTGTAGCCTGTCAGTGGAATGTGTTCCCCTAACTGGGATGCCTGTGTGGCTGCAGTGAGAGTATATGTGCCTAACCCTGCAGAGATTTGATGTGCCAGCGTTGGGGGATACCCAGGAGGATTCTACCCTCTCAGAGGAGAAGGGGAGGGAAAGCATGGAGGGAGGAAATTTGTCAAGGGGGAACCACAAGCAAGGGCAGCAATCAAGATATAAAGTGAATAAATAAATAAATAAATAAATAACTAAATAAAATAAATTGGAAAACATAACAAGGACAAAAATATGCAATTTTACATGGCAAGTGGAACATAAAGACAATAAGGGAAACTTTAGATGAAAGATGAAATCAATATTGTCCAAATTAAATCACACAATAGTCATATATGGAGTTGAGAATTTTTTAGTAGTAAATATTGACAGAAACTCAGAGAAGAAAGATAGTTTATATAAAGATAAAAAGGGCAGAAAAGTGCTCATGAATCATAGTGTTTTATTCTATAAACATGTATCTGTGGTTCCTGAATTATATGAGATTGACACAAAATTACTCTGAGAATTCCCGTAGGATTGAAAGACAGATTAAAAGTTCCTACAAATTCAAGTAAGAAGAAACTCAAGTTAGTAGGAAACCAGGTTGAGACACATTCTTGTCAAAGCACAGAAAACTAAATACAGGGGCCTAGAGAGATGGCTCAGTAGTTAAGAGCTCCTGTCTCTCTTGCTGAGGACCCAATTTCTGTTCCTAACACCCACATTGGGCAGCTCACAACCACTGTAACTCCAGCTCCAGGGCATCCCACATCCTCTTCTGGAATCCCTAGGTACCCAAACATATGTGGCATGCAAACACACACACACACACACACACACGTAAATAAAAGAAAATCTCAGAAAATGGAAACTAAGGACAAGACTCATAGAAGTAAACAGAGGAGAAAATACTGTATTGTTTTCCAAGAATTAGAATAACAAATACACTCTAGAGAACTGATGAAATTCAGAATCCAGAATCCACACACTGAAAAGAAAAAAACCTCCAACCCAGAAGTCTATATACACAGCAATAATTTAATTCAAAAGTGAAAGCAAAATAAACACATTTTCGGGTAAAAAAGGATGTTAAGACATCAGACTGGCGCTAAATGAGTTACTCTCAAAGACTCCTTTAAGCATGTTAAAATTATTCTAGCTGCAAGCATGAACATCTAAGAGGAATGAAGAACTTTGAATATATTTGAATATATGTGTAAAAATGTGTATATCTTAATTATATATGATTTAAAATAAGAACAAAGTTGAAACTCTTAACAACACTGTAACAGACTGCAACTGAGAGTGTAGTCAGGGTTAAATCATGTGGAGGTCCTCGGATCAGGAACACAGTGAATGTTTTGACTATTTTCTTAAGCTTCTTCTTACTTTAAATGTGTCTCTTTGCGTGTAGGTGTATGTCTATGATGAAAGCAGATCCCCACGGAGACCAGAAGAGAGCACCAGGCCCCAGGATGCTGCAGATATTGGTGTTTACAGCCACAGGAGGTGGATGATCAAATCTGGGAACTGGCCTCTGCAAGAATAGCAAGTGTTTCTAACCTCTGAGTCAAGGGCCTGTTTTAAGCATAGTTGAGGATGTACTATAACAAAGATGCTGGCAAGAGCATAGAGCAGGTTTGTACAGTTGTGTCAAAGGAGAAGGTGTATTGTAACAAAAAATAACCCAAAAGAAAAGAAAAGAGAAAGATGGGGATTATTGAATAAAAGGGCCATATCTATAAAAATAACCCAAGAGATGGAATTTTAAACCTATACATTATATTGAATGATAGTGAAGAATTACTATAATTAAATGACAAAGGTCATTAGAATTTAGAAGGTAGGCAGGTAGTCGATAAGTAAGTGGCTCTGCAGACTGCAAGAGATACATTCTGTTTGTAGGAGGATACATTTGTGTTGACAATGAAAGCATAGGGAAGTTATGCCAAGCAAACACTGTGTGAGGATCATGGATACACTGATGCTAATCTGAATATTGGCCCAAGAGAGACTGTCGCTGGACACAATAGATGGCATAGGCCCAAGGAGGAGCTGGGATTTATTCATTTATTCAACACATGGCTGCTGTGTTTCCACTGTGGCCAAGGAGGGACAGCTGTCAGGAGCAAGCACTTCAGCCATCAGGGAAATCAGCTGGGAGAGCGTGGGAAGGAGGGAGCTGCGGTCCCTGTGCTAGCCAGGTGTTAGCCTGCCTCACTTGATTGCTCCAAAGCAAAGGGGTTTGAATTTTAAATTTTATTTATTAAATGGTTCTTGATTCAAAAAAATACCTTAATTTTAAATCTAAGAAGAACTTTATATACTGTATTGTAATCATCTTCATTCCCCTTCCCAACTCCTCCCCAGAGTCCCCCCACCCCCCTAGCCATCCAACCTCCAAAACTAATATTTATATTAGTGAAGTGAGAAAAAATCAGATAATGAAAGTGTTTTGAGTGTCTGTGCTTATACGTGTGTGTGTGTGTGTGTGTGTGTGTGTGT
>NC_034601.1:4011432-4025482 GCF_900095145.1 Mus pahari | reverse complement strand
GAGAGAGAGAGAGAGAGAGAGAGAGAGAGAGAGAGAGAGAGAGAGAGAGAGAGAGTGCCCTGAGAAGTGGCTTCTCCCCTCCCACCCATTAGTCCCATTGGTTGAGCTCAGGGGTTTAGGCTTACACTGCAGGTGCTTTACCCACTGGATCATCCTAGCAAGTCCCAAGAGTGATACTTTTTATAACAATGAAAGTTCATGAGATTGTTACTGCTTATATCTGCAGATTTGTAAGGAGTCCATCATGTAAACAAACATTCTCATCACATCCCCATTAAATCTACGAGGAAACAGATTCTTGAATTGTGGGCCTCACCCTGTGACTGGGTGTACAAATGTCAATCAGACAGGTAGAGCTCTGAAAGGGAAGGAATGCTTTATGGTTTTTTTCCCGTGTATGTGTAAGTTCCCTCAAACTTCATACACTGAAGTCTGAGATAGCATTGGAAACTTTATAGCAGCTGAACTCACCTACAAGACAAAGGTCAGAGCATGTTCTTGAAGGAGTTGCCATTCCACAGGCAGGGCATAAAAGGGAGAGAGTGGGTTGAGTACCACCATTATCTCTCTCTGCTTCCTGACTGTGGATACAATTTAAATAGCAGCCTCACACCCCACTTGTCACAGGTGAGCGAAAAGAAACCCTTCCTTCCTGTAACTGGCCTTTCCAGTGTTTTGTTTAGCAGCCAGAGGAGTAACTAATTCAAAGCCCTAAATGCCAAAAAGATGCTTGCAGGTGGGCACTTTTGGTTAGGAGGGAGGTAGGTGTAGATGAAGCCATGAGAGTGGATTTCCCAAGGTAGGAATAATGCCCTTAAAAAGAGACGCAGATACTAGGTCTCATTGAGCATGGCTCTGGCTATTGGGAGACTAAAGCAAGCTCATAATTTCAATGTCATCTTGGTCTATAGAGCGAGTTCAAGGCTAGCCTGAGTAATGGAGTGAGATCCTGTCTCAGAATACAAATGTAAAGGCTGGGAGTGTAGCTCAGTGGTAGGTAGAGCAATTGCTTAGCATGTGAGAGGCCTCAGGTTCACTATCTCTAACACACACACACACACACACACACACACACACACGAGAGAGAGAGAGAGAGAGAGAGAGAGAGAGAGAGAGAGAGAGAGAGAGAGAGACACTTAGAGACTTTTTCTACCATAAAATGACATAGGTATAAGGCATTAAAAAAACAAAACAAAACAAAAAAAAACAGCCAAGAGCCTTTGTTAGGAACTGGATTGACCACCACCTTGGTCTTGAATTACTCCATCTTCAGAATGGAAATAAATTAATGTCTGCTGCTGAGGTCAGATGTTTTGTTATAGAATCCTGACCTGATTAATACCATGGTTTTCTGCTCCCGTTATAAAAGTGCATCTCTATGTTATCACTGGTAAATTTATAATATTCTCACCTTCCTATCACATCCCGTATTAAGTGAGGCTGCATTTCAGGGGCTGAGCCTCTGCCTCCATGTGAGATTACAGCTTATTCTCCAATTAATTATGCAGCAGCATATCTGGCTAATAAAATCTAAACAAAGAGCTTTTAATCCAATTCACAGTCTCCCCCCCCCCCACCCGTCCACTGTGAGCAGGCTGTCAAACATTATCAGATTCCACATGTAAAGCAGAGAGAAGGCAGGCGTCATCCCCACCTGCTTAGCAGGACTGTAAGCAGAAAGCTTCAAGTCAGAGAACAGTTGGCTGTGCAGATGGCTGACACAGAAGACTTGGGGAAAAGCCACTTGCTGATTGCAGCCCGGAGTCTGGAAGAGACCATTTGAGGGTTGCAAACAGAGACACTTCTTTGGGCTTCTTGACTTGGTCCAATGAATGGGTGAGAACTCAGAAGGAGAAAGCTTAAACATTAGTAAAGAGGTGCCCCAAGGATGCTTTACAGACATCACTAACAAGTGTCATGGTGAAAACTGACTCTCCTGTTTTACAGGTTAAGAAAAGCAATGGAAGCCAGGCAGGTAAAGTGATTTACCTAAAGACTGCACAGCACTTATTGATCCTCTGCCTTACTTTTTGGTGGAAGGTCTTAAGATGACCACTGGGCGATGACCCTACCCCCACCTCTGGGATTCTGAATAGAGATTCCAGAGGGTAGAATGTACTGTCTGACCTTCAAGATGTGCCTTTATAAATGGAGAGAGTGAGATGAATACATAAGGGTCCAGTTAAAATTATTAATGTGCTGAACTGTGTGATCAGAACACAGTCTATCTGTCAGGGTTCTCTGTAGGAACAGAACTGATAGAGTCCATATTCGTAGTAAGAAGGTTTATTAGATTGTCTTACCGGGTGTGGTCTGGGTAGGTTAGTGATGGGTGTCTTGTATTATTGGGGATGATAATTGGATGGTAACTCAGTTCATGAAGCTACGTGTCTCAGCAATCCTAATCGGGGCAGAAGACCAGAGGATTCCTGCAGAGCTGCTGGTCTTCAGTCCACGTTGGAAGCCTGAAGGGTTTCAGTACACAGCCTAAAGAAACTGGTCTGCCATCAGAGAAAATTAGCAAAGGCAGCAACAGAGTAGATGAGAGTAGAGGCCTACTGAATACAAAAGGGAAAATATGTCTGTCTTCCATATCCTTTAAGCTGTTGGCAAAAGGGGCCACCCAAGTTTTAGACTGGGTCTCCCCACATCAGTTAGGGCCATCAAGGGCAATCCCCTGCAGACATGCCCAGGCTAAAAATGTACACCATCCCTCATTGGGACTGTCTTCCCAGGTGATTGTAGATTGAGTCAAGTTGACAATTGAACTTAACCATTTCACTGGCTGCATACGATGGAGCTCCACAAAGGGAAAATAGAACAGCTTGCCAGCTTAGAACACTGCAGAATGAAGAGCATCTTCATTGTATGTCAGGATATTCTTGAAGTCTCTTGAAGGTGAAGAGCCTCATTCAGCCTTCTGCCCAGTGCTTTGGGTGCTATCAGGAAATAATTATTAAATATGCAAATAAAATTCGAATCAAGGAGTAAACTCTGATATCATCTATCACACACATAGCAGGTCATGCATACCTCCTGTGTTTATAGATGCCGTAATGTCACACCCAGAGAAAACCTGCCCTTATTACCTCTAGACATTCAGATTTCACAGAAGCCAACTCAGTATCATGATACTGTGCGTGCAGGTGATGTTTAGGTTGGCTGAAGAGCTGCCTCAGCAAGGAAACTACTTGCAACATGAGGACAAGAACTTAAGTTTGAGACCAAGTATCCACATTCAAGCATATTTATAATTCCTGTTCTGGGGATGTAGAGGCAGGAAGCTCCCTAGTCAGAGAGTTCTAGCCTCAGGTACCACTGAGAAAGCTTTTCTCCAGAAATCAAAGTGGATGGGCCTTCAGGAATAATGGACACCCAGGATTGACCTCTTAAATCCTCAAGCAGTTATGCGCAATGCACATACCCACATACATATTTGAGTGTGAGTCAAAGGAGCTGTGATTCAGTAGAAACACTGGATTTTTAAATATTGGTCATAACATTAAGGAACTATTTGCTTATAATATTCAAAGGAGTATAAATGTGCATGATATATGACTTTGTTGGATATAAAATATGAGTTATAAGCTATGGCAGAAAACAATTACCAACACTAACCCTGTTCCTCAAGTAATCATCAGCAAAGCCTTGGGTAAACTACTGAGCCTCTTGGAGCTAGTGGTTTTTGCTTTGTTGTTGTTTGTTTGTTTTCCAGACTTTACTGGGAAGATTTAATGAGAACATGTACCACAAATAAACAACTTAGTGAGAGAGAGAGAGAGAGAGAGAGAGAGAGAGAGAGAGAGAGAGAACTCTAGCATTTGGAAAATTCCGTATAAATATTAGTATCTATGATTTATTGCTATTCCTTCAAGTTACCCAGTAATTTGGTCTCACAATTTTACACTTCCCATATCGGCTGGTCCACACACAAACATGAGCACTCACGCATCCACACACTGTAAAGTCTATAAAGTTCACTGGGGATCAGGGGATTAGGATTGTCCATGAAAGGCAATGGTGCTCTTGTAAGCAGAGACTTCAAATAGTTTTCCAATGAAAAATAAATATTTTGGAGTGAGAAAATGGCTCAATGGTCAAAGCAGCTATCCAGTAAGCAAGAGTCCTAGAGTTTAGATTTCTCTCTAGGGGTCCTGACAGATGCAGGTGGCTATCTTAGCTTACTTATGATTTCTTCCCTGGACATTAGAGACAGGAAATCTTCAGAGTGAGTTGACTATCAAGGCTCACTTAGTAATGAGATCCAGGTTTGACTGAGAGATCCTGCCTCAGCTAGGAAGGTGGAAAAGTGAAGATTTCTAGAATCAACCTTTGGTCTCCAAATATAGAGGCACATCTGTGCATGCACAGCTGAGCACACATATATACCCAAACATACAAACATGTAAACTCACATCTATCCACACCACATACATATGAAAAGCAAAGACAATAAGTACTCTTGTTACTGTAAATTAGAATAAGGGTCCTACAATTTGCAGGTTTTGAACTGTCATTGTGTTGCTGTGATCAAATACTTTGATTAGAAGCAACTTAGGAGTTTATTGAACTCAAAGGTCCAGCTTTGCTGGTTTCCCCATTGCTCTGGGGAAGTCAAGAAAGGAGCTCAAGCATCTAGCTAGCTACTTTGCATTTGTTGTTAAGAAGGCTGTAGTAATCTGAGGGGAGAGCAGACACTAGCAGAACATGGCTCCCTGAATCAACTAAGCAGAGTACACATGGCTCACTGAGACTGAAACAGGAAGCCCAGGGCCAGCATGGGCCTGCACTGGGTCCTTAGTATGTGTGAGGCTGTTAGCTTGGTGCTTTGGTGGGACTTCTAACAGTGGGAGCAGGTATGTCTATGACTCGTTTGCCTGCTCTTAAGGTTCTTTTCCCCGGGGCTGGTGAGATGGCTCAGTGGGTAAGAGCACCCGACTGCTCTTCCAAAGGTCCGGAGTTCAAATCCCAGCAACCACATGGTGGCTCATAACCGTAACAAGATCTGACTCCCTCTTCTGGAGTGTCTGAAGACAGCTACAGTGTACTTACATATAATAAATAAATAAATCTTTAAAAAAAAAAAAAAAAAAAAAAAAAAAAAAAAAAAAAAAAAAAAAAAAAAAAAAAAAAAAAAGGTTCTTTTCCCCCTGGTTTGCTTTGTTTTGTTTTGTTCGTTTGATTTTTTTTTTTTGTTTTCAACTCCTCCAGTCTCAACACAAGGCCACTCACCTTGTCTTACTATATCTTGTTTTGCTCTGTATGGGTTAACCTCTTGGAGGCCTGCTCCTTTCTGAATATGAAATGGGGGTGAGGAGTGGATCTTGGGAGAGGAGAAGTTTGGGGAGATAGGAGGAGTGGAGACAGGGGAAATTGTGGTTGGGATGCATTGCATGAGAGAAGAATCTATTTTCAATAAGAAGAAAAGAATAAAGAGACCATGGATGCATAGCCCCTCTCAGCTAGCTTTCTCTTCTCTTACACTGTTCAGGATTTCTTGTCTAGGATTTGGATGGTGATGCCCACAGTGGGCTGGGTCTTTCTAGGTCAATTAATGATCAAGTTGATCTCCCACAGACCAACTTGATCAGGATAATCCCTCAATAAGATTCTTCTCGGGAGATTCTAGGCTTGACAAGTTTACGGTTGTAAGGAATCATTACAGGAAACGAATACAAACACAGAAGGCTTTTCCCCTGATCCCTGGACACAGGGTAGACTATTTTCTCTGTACTAAAAATGTAGACTCTTCATAGAAGGTACCTGACGTGAATCCCACAGCTTATGATGAATTCTCCAGGGAGAGATAAATACGCAAATATTCACTGAATATTTCAAATGACTCACGAGGAGACAGCTGTCTGGAAGTCTGGTCTCCTGGTTTGCCTGTTTTCCTGTATATCCCACAGTGGCTGGTCACTTCATTGACCCTCCTGCCTAACTGCCATCCCCCAAATTTCTACTCCAGACTTTGTGTCCTCCAGTAGAGCATCCTCAGTGTCCCCTGTTAGAGGTGGGATGGGTTAGCAGCTTTCCTCCTTTAGCAGTGCCAGGAAGGAACATATGTCACATCAAGTTTTATTTGTTCATGAATACTTACCTTTATTTATGACACGAATACTGGCCGTCGTCTGTCTCCTGTCTCAGTTCAGGACATTGCCTATCTAGTCGTGAACAGGAGCTACAGAGCATTGCCTTATCTAGAAGGAGATAGAGACCATAAGAAAACACATTAACATCTAAAGAACACAAATGAAATTAGTCCCGGGTTCTGTGAGAGGCTCAGAGGCAGAGTGCAGTAACTGAGCCTAGACCGGTTGGAGGAGCTGGGGCATCGGGAATGGCAGGACTCAGTGGATGTTGGCTGAGTTACACAGCGTGCAAAGATCAGCTTGATAGCAGGGGCTAGATGAAGGTTAGGGGCTAGAGAGTAGTCTCAGGATGCTACAGGATGTGCAAAAAGGCCAGAGTAGCTGAGATATGGCAGAGGCAGAACAAACACAACAGGCATTGTATCCAACCAGTCCTTCACAGGGAATATCAGGCAGGAATTTGACTAATTCCCCCAATGTTATCATTATCAGTTTTCTCAAGTTCACAACTTGTGATCTCTTTATTTGTAGGTAACCTGGCAGGAACATACTGAGGCATAATGTCTCCTTCACTGAAGTCCAGATTGTAGTAATAAACTCATGGCTCTGGGAGTGTGGCTCAGCCTCCATGACCAGAAGCCCAGCACAGTCTCCAAGCTGTCATCACTTTCCCAGGGCTCATATGTGCTAGTTTATGTCAGAAATAATCCACACAGGAAGCCCTCCCTCACTTGCCGTGTCTAGATTGGATATGAGGAGACACCACAGTGACTTAAGAAAGAGACAGTTCCTGGAAGGACAAGGGCTTCCTGTGGGCATTTAACTTTGTGCTTCCTGTCTATTCTTTCTCAGCTGGTATAATATGTTCTTCTGATATGCTTTATTGCATTCATAAGGAATGTCCACCATTACTCTGGTGTCATTTGATGACTTGAGAATTTGTGAATATTTAAGGTTTTTGTTTTTTTGTTTTTTGGTACCTCACATAGAAAGGCAACATGGTTAGTCAGTGTGATTCTCTTTACAAACCACGGGTCTGTGTGACCAGCTGGTGATGGTGAGTCACAGTCCTGACTTTTGCTTTTGCCTTTTTTACTGTGTGACTGTGTGTGCAGCTCATTTCTCCATTCTTGTCCTCAGCTTGCACAACTGTGAAATAGGAATAAAAATCATGAGTCTATAGAGTTTTTGAAATAGAATGCAACAATATAGGCAAAATAGAATAGGCAGCGATGATCAGCAGATCAGCACCATCAGTAGCAGCACCAACATCCTTTGGCGGCATCATCATCATCATCACCATCACCAGTATGTCCTTATCTTCATCACCATCCTCCACAATCAGCAGCATACCATCCTCCTTCATCGTCAACATCATCATCGCCTTAATTTTGTGAATTTGTTATTTCTCTTGCTGTTATGACAAAATATAGGGTAGGGCAAACAACATAATCAAAGAAGGGCTGATTTTGGTTCACAGTTCAAGAGCATAGTTCGTCGGAGTGGGGAAGTCACGGTGGTAGGATTCAGAGTCAAGTGGTCATGTTATGTCTACTGCTAGGAAGCAGAGAAAATGGTTGCTGCGACTCAGCTCTCTCTTACCTCTATATTCAGTCTGGGACTCCAGCCCGCAGGATTGTGCCACCCACATTGAGGGTTAGTCTCCCAACCTCTATTAACCCAGTCTAGAAGTGCTCGTGCATACAGGCCCAGAGGTTTGTCTCAGACATGATTTACGATCCTGTCAAGTTGACAATCAATATTCATCACGACACATCCATCTTCCTTCATAAGCTGCATCAGTGTCCCATCCGCTGAGCATCTCCTTTACCTTCACCATTATCCTTGGTACAAGCATCTGGACCACAATGTATAGAATGCAAAGTTGGAAACCTGGTCTCTTAGCCTTGGATCCTTCATCCTTTCCTAGTTAGTTCTACATCTGTGATTTCATGCGATGTTTGATGTTCCATGTCTCAGTGCCCCTAACTCTTTCTGAGGGTGAGAACCGCACCCACCTCATAGAAGTGAAGTGAGAGTTAGCTACTTACAATTCAGAGAAAGTGCATAGAATCAAGGGTGGTGAGAGGGAGAAAGGTGTGTTGGTCTGTAGCATCCAAAAGGGGAACTTATGTTCAATTACCAAAGCCTGGTCCTGAGACTAGAAGCCAGATGCAGATGGATACTAATCTGTTATTGTCTTGCTTCTTGGTGTCAAAGATAAATGTGATGCCCTGAATCTCAGCTCTCCCCTGCCTGGTGCCATTCTGCCCTTCCCTTGTGTGCCCAGGAGATGGCTCCCAGAGGAGACATTGGGTCTGCAACCCGGCTTGTGTCTACAGGGGGAAAGCAGTGGGATTTCAGATAAAGTCTCCAGCCTCCCCCTCCCCCCACACACTTCTTAGTGAACCCTCTAAGGTCTCAATAATTCACCTCAGTCTCCAGGCTCAGACAGGTTGCTTGGAAAAGCAAGTTCTGAGCCAAGGGTTTTGGCAGGTCTTAAAATATTTCCTTCTGTGTGACTGAGAATCACATCTCCATTATGGGCACCTGGAGTGCAGCAAGGCATAAAAACACAGGAATAAGGAACAAACGCAGCCTCAGCTTATAATTCACCCCTGTCACTGTGAGACACAGGAACAACTGATGGGACTTGCAGGGTGAGATCTGGAAGAAATGAGCAGATAACTTTCCGGTTGCATTTTTTTTAAATCATATAAAATATAATTAAGCATGTTAATAAAGCATTTCCCTATTACCAGGGGCAGACTCTGACTGCCTCTGAGTTTGTAGTGGCTAAAGCTTGAAAAATGCACGTAGCCATTTGAACCCTTTGGCAACTCCTACATGGTCACCTATCTTTGCTTTCCACTTCCCAAAGAATGCAGGGACTCAACAGAGGTGGGCTATAAAGGTCACAGACAAGCACAGAACAAGAATTAAGTATGACGTCCCTAGGACAAAGTGATGTGTGTGGCAGTTTCAGGTATAATCATTGTAGAAACCACATTGAACACTAAGGTTCAGGAGGCACAGACAAGGTATTGCTGTTAAATATCATATAAATATTCATAGCAGGATATGTGCTGTATTATGTATTTGTTTATTTATTAATTATTAATATATTAATAATTATTAATTTATTAATTAGTTGTGTTAGAGATTGAACTCAGTGCATGTGAGCAAGCACTTAACTACTGAGCTCTGTCTCTCTGATAGATGTGTTGTTTAAATTATCAGAAAACAGGAGGAATAAAAGAGAAGAATATGAAGGTAAAGAATAGGAAGGGTGATTAGCTCAAGCGAAAAGTCACTTAGACTTGCCAAGAGGTAGGGTTGGATCACTGTATTCTGAATTTATTAGCCATGGCTACCAAATACATCCCTCCCACAAACATACACAACACACATATATACACAGTACAGAGACATTCAGACACATACACCAAGATACATAGGCACACACAGAGACAGACAAACACACACACACACACACACACACACACACACACACAGTGACTAGCCTTATATGTGTATTCTCTGCTAAGCCTCAATTATTTATTGACCTCTACATTCCATGAAAGCCATATTAGCTCTGTATCTTCATGCTCACTGTGCACCAGGCACCACACTAAATAGTTTCCATCAATTATTGCATTCATTTCTAATTTATAGATGAAGAATCTGAAAGATGGAATAATTTTTCAGCCTAGAGTCATTCAAATCTTACCCAGGAGAGGCAGATTTAAGAGTGCAGGGCCTGGCTTCTGTCCCCGCCATGGCCACCCCTACTTCTTCATAAATGAAAGATAAATGGTGTGAAACAAAGACCCGCAGAGGCATGGAGATGTCTGCAAAGACACAAACCTGCCACCCATGAGGAGTGAGAGATCAGCTTTGCTGACTTCTCAACCCTTGGCCTCCTTTCTGGACTCTGACTTGCAACCTCAGCCGATGGTGCTTGAGCACAGACTCTGATTCATTCTGTTTGCCATTGCTGAGAGTCTACTGAGATCACAGGCATAGGCAATTTGTAAAAATCTGCTGGAGGAGATTGTTGAAAGTGATGGCATTAAAAATCAGTGCGGATTCTGCATTTTGTACAGATTCAGCAGCAGCAAGCAGGTGGGATGCTGAGTGGGAGTGGACTCAACATGGCTGGTGTGGGATGGAATTCTAGATCTCGGCATCACTCCTTGCAGGAGCTTCAATGCCTCCCTTCCCATCCATGACTCTTCTGGTTTTACTGAGTATTTCATTTCTCTTGCCCTATCGCCTTTTAATTGGCTTCCAAGTAAGGGCAAAACTTTTAGATTTGTATACAATCCATGGTCTCAGGTTCTGGGAGATTTCTTACCTGGAGTTCTAGAGCTCCTGAACTCATGCTGTGGCTATGCTAACTGCACTCTCATCAGTTGCAGCGACGTAGCCATCTTACTGGTGTGGAGTAAGTCACTGAATCAGAGTAGAGGATTTTCAAATAAGAAAAGAACAAGTGATTGGACTTATTCATGAAATTACGTTCCAAGGCCCCAAATAATGCACCAAGCTTAAAATAATACCAAGTTCTATAGACATATATGTATTTCTTATGTATGTATATATGAAACACATGTCTCTATATATGGCTACAGTAAGAATTATTTTATAGGTTAATTAGGGTAAGAGATTGACATGATAACAGATGATTACATTGAAAAACCATACCAATGAACTGTAATCAGAGTTACATGAATGTTCTCTTCTTTTGTTTTTTTTTCTCCACCTCTCATTACTTGAACATAACATTGAGACTCTTCAAGACTTGATCTAACAACCTATATGTGTCTACTTGAGTGAATAATGGTTGGCTAGCACATATGATGTAGCTATGTTGGGGAAAATGGTGATTGATGTCTCAGGTGGACTTGAGTTGGGTGGTGTGAGATGTTGTCATAGTATTAAGAATGGGCAGGCAACTTAAAATTTATTAGTTGGTTATTTCTAGAATGTTCCATTTAGTTTTTTCAGACTGTAGCTATCTGAGGACATCTGGAACTATAGAACAAAAGTACAGACAGGAGGAGTTATGTGCCTTTGTTAGAGAAAAAGAAGACACAAAGCAAGGCAGCATGATCAGGCCCACTGATGACCCAGACCCAGGCCTCTCCACATCCATAAAAGGATCTTTGTGATCCCTCTGACCTATCTACACTGCTTAGGAAGAGCTCAGGTCTCACTCACTGTGTGTCACAGAGGTCTGCTGAAGCAAATCCTTTGTACATCAATGTTCTCCCAGAATTTGTCATCAGAAGACGATTCCATCTTCCACACTTTGAAGCCTGTGTTTCCTGTCATTTGAACTAGACATCTGACAAAGGTGGAAATCCATGTTCTCAGCCTGGCAAAATCTGGGTATGGAGGGCACTGTTAATGACTGATCACAGTACCCTGCAAAGGCAGAATACTGGTGCCCTGTTTAAGCAGTATGGATGTCCTCATAAGCCCAGGAAGAAGAAAACCCAGCAAAAACGTCAGAAAGAAGACACAGAGAAAACGGACTGAAGCAGCTGGGAAATTGTCTTTTAATAATCAGGAATCCATGGAGAATATCTAGCCAGCTTTGCCCACAGACAAACAGCTGTGCAAAGAAGCTCCAGCAGGCTCAGGTGCTACCAGTCATTTGCATCCACTTTTTTCTTGTGCTTTGGAATTCTGTAGTGAATCATCTCTCTGTCACGGCATCAATGAACCCACACACTTCTTATTACTCTCCTCTCTCTGCACTTACGCTGTGTTTTTCATCGAAGCTGTGACAGAGAAGGTCTTCAATGCACATTTATATCAGCCTGGAAATTGCATGTGAGCAGTGTGTGTCGGGGGTTACGTAAGTGTGCATGTATGTGTATGTTTGTGCAAGAGTGCATGCATGTGTGCGTGTTTGTGCAAGTGGAGGCAAGAGGTTGACCTGAGTGCTGTTCTTCAGGTGCTCCCCTTTTCCTCCTCCCTCCTCCTCCTTCCTCTCCACTCCTTCCCCTCCCCACTCTTCCTCCTTCCTCCTCCTCCTGTGCCTCCTTCTGTGTGTATGTACACATGCACATGGATGCCCATGGAAGTCAGAATAGGGCTTTAGATCCCCAGAGATAGATTTATAGGTAGTGGCAAGCTCTGTGATATGGAAGCTGGGAAACGAACTGCTATCATTTGGAAGATCAACTTCTCTTAATCACCAAGCTATCTCTTTTGCACAATCTTTGCCTTTTTTGTTTGTTTGTTTGTTTTTTGTTTTTGTTTTGTTTTTGGAGATAAAGTCTCATATAGACCTGGAATGAGCCGGTCAGCGAGTCTCAGCCTCTGTCTCCTTAGCACTTAGATTACAAATGCATGCCACCACACTGGTAATTTGGTTACGTCTGCTGAGGCTGGAACATGAGAAATCATCAGGGAAGTTGGGATCTTAGGAAGAACATCCCAAGGTGAAGGCATGGTTTCTTGACTCTTACTGAGCCAGGGTGCTATGTTTCTTTTACTTAGTTACCAATCCTTAAGAATGGCAACAATGGAAAGCACTCAGTGATGTTTGCACACAGTAGGTCTTAGATGGGTGGGAGTCAGAGACATGGCCATGCCTGTCTGAATGAACCACTTAGCTGGAAGCATTAGGAGGTCAATGGAAAGAACATTGAGCTTACACGAGATCTGGTGAATTCAAATAATGTAACAACAACAATAATAGTGACATCACAGGCTAGCTGAGACAAAGGACTCAGAATTCAGGCACGTCTTCTTACTTGATTCTAAGAACTGTTTGTGAGGCCCACAGATGGCCAAGCCCATTTTATGGCAGAGAAAGAGTGACTGCGAAGACGCTCATTCTAGTCAGTCACCAGGACTAAGTGTCTAAGGTCTGATACTTAGATCTGCTCCAAACCTGAGCTTACCAACGTTTCTCTGAACTAACCCAGGTCCTGACACCATCTTTCTTAGTAATCTTATGATGAATCCTCATCAGTCAAATAGCATGAATGTAAATGTGAGGAAATAAAATTATTTTTAACATAAACATTTAGTTATTTTTTGTAAAATCAAAATATTTTACAAGCTTTCATATTTTTTGTTAACATAAAGATGACCAAGGAACTAAACAAAAGACAAGATAACATTTACGTCAGAAATAAGTTATTTATAAATAAAAAGGCAACATTTGTGTGGATCCAAATGTGTATGGGTGAACACATAGGTACAGTGCATGTTTATAGAGGCCTGAGGATGACCTTTGAGGTGATTCCTCTTGATGTCTCTCACCTTTAGAGGCAGGATCTCACCTGGGACCTGAGATTCCAAACCTAATCCAGCAAGGCACAAGGATCCCCGAATGCCTGCCTCCCCAGCATGAGAATTATAAATGTGTGCCACCAGCCCTGGCTTTCCATTCAGGTGCTAGGGGTCCAGCATGTGTCCTTGTGCTTAAGTGTCAAGCATTTTACTGTCTGAACCATCTCTCCAGCCCCAAGAAGCAACATTTATAGTGACTAAAGGCCTCCAAAGTCACTGCATGTGTGCCCAAACCTCCTGCCTCCTGTTTGCCAAGTGTATGAATTTGACGAGCCTGTACAACCTCTCTCTGACTCGGCTACCTTTGCTACAAACTCCCCTCTTAGGTGGCAGCAATGCAAATAGGAGTTTGTACTTAGACAGTACTTAGATGACTCACTAGATCATTTGTACTGCATGGGGCAGATGTAATTACTAGTATATTTTGTTAGTCACAGTGATGGTAAATGTATGCTCCATAGGACATTCATTCCTTAGATAACAGTATATATTTTATATATTATATTTTATAATAGTATGTATATTATACTATATATTACACATGCATGCATGTGATATGTAGATTCTATACATATATGTATATAATATATTACATATATAACATATAATATATATTGGGAATGTATAATATATATAATATATAT
>NC_034601.1:4002807-4008866 GCF_900095145.1 Mus pahari | reverse complement strand
GAAGAAGAAGAAGAAGAAGAAGAAGAAGAAGAAGAAGAAGAAGAAGAAGAAGAAGAAGAAGAAGAAGAAGAAGAAGAAGAAACCAAGTTAAACTCCCAGTGACCATCCTCTTAAAGAAAATTGAGTCTTTCCTCACCCTCACCCCCCACCAGAAGCCATCAACCATGAAGAACTACACTTCAGCATCTCTATCACAGTTTTAAGAGTTCTCTTCAATGACTTCCTGTCCAGAGTTTCTTTGGGGGGCATGTAGGTGGGGGTGGGGAGGAGGAGAGGTTGTCACAGAAGCCTTCTTGTCTTTTTCTCAACTGTGAGTCTCCAGTCACCAATACCATGGCAAAGGAAGCTTCTTTGCCCTTTACAGTTGGCAGCAGCATGAGTCACCAACTTCCATATGGTTTCTGGCTACATCATGGGCCATGGACATCAGAATTGTCTCAGTGGCAGGAAAGACTGGGACTATCCACATAGCCACCATTGGTAACAGAGACCATGGACATCAACACAGCCCCTGGCCACAGCAGGACCACAAACACCAACATGTCCCTTGGCGGCAACAAGGGCCAGAGATATCAGTATGCCCCAAATGGATATCCATTTGTCCCCCATTGGTAAAACAAACAATGAAGATCAACATGGTCTCAGGCAGTAACACAACAGAAGAAACCAATATGGCAGAGCTCTGATGGCTACAGGGACAACAGACATTGACATGACCTACACGGTAGCATAGAATTCAACATGGCCTCCATCAACAGCACAGATCACAGATACCAACATGGCTTTCGGTGGCAGCACAAACCATATGGACCATAGACATCAACACAGTCTGGAAAGGCAGCATAGATCAAGTATATTAGCTTAGTCTGGGATGTAGTATGGACCACAGACATCAACGGGGCCTCCTCTGGCAGCACAGACCATGGAGGTGTTTCAAGGAAACCCAGCCCAGAAAAAGAACTGTTCTCCATCACAGACATCCTCTTGTTGCTCATAGCCAGGGGGACCATGCCACTGAACAGCAAGTTTGGGGCAGAGCCTTCAAGAGCTCCAGACTGGGGCATACCACCCTGCTGGCACTACTTGGCAATAACATGCTCCCCTGTCTACTGATACCTTCTCCCATGCCCTTCACTGCCTTCCACCACACACTCACCATTCCATCACCCCATCTTTCCCACTTCTCCACCATTTATTTGTTTGTTGGAAGTGATGCTGTCATCGGCAGTATGTCACACAGTATATTTTTTCCCTAAACAACATTATATGCAAATAACTCAGTGCAATGAAACAGTTTTGTTTGTTTGTTTGTTTTTTCTTCAAAGTTTGTGATTTCTGAAGCACCATAAATGGTGTACCATTCCTGATATCCTAGATATCTTGCTATTGCCCAGAGTCAGGGCGATCTTGTAGCTAGGCAGGGTGTTCCGAGCAGGTCCTTGTGTACTCCTAGGTGCTGCACATTCCCTGCCCTTGGTGCCCAATGCCCTGTGGCTCGCCCGGTACGACCAATGTGCTTGTAGCCTGTGGGCAGTGCTGGGGCCCTTCCTCCCTAGCAGGGGCCACAGGATCAGTAGCTCCAGGCTGTGGGCTGGTTGGTGAGACGAAGATGAACCCTATTCAGTAATGCCCTGCTTCCGAGGGCGCTCCAGGCTACGAACTACCGGTTGTCCTCTCCCTCGGTGGGGCAGCTCTGCTGCTCCATGCTCTGTTTCGGCAGTGCAAGCAGCGGCTGTCTCTAGGACTGGCCGTATTCAGTAAGGAGATGCTTTTTGTCTCTTACGGCCTCGTTCCCATACCATAGTTTTGACATTTTCTGCTGCGTGCAAATCTGTCCCTCCATCTTTTCTTCTAGTGTCACATTTTGCTTGAATCCTCCATGGCTCTCTCCAGGCTTCTCAGAGCTGCGCTGTGGTCTTGGAGTTGTAGTCAACAGCTGACATCTTAAGTCAATCTTCTACAAAACTGGATCTTAATATCCCTAGCTCTGAGCATCCAGCTCAGCCGTCATCACTGTCCACTGAACTCAGGGATGAGAGGAGCATCAGTAGACAATAATATTTGACTCTGTATTGCAAGGTGATTCTGCCTATCTTGATACTAGACTTAGGACTAAAAGTTTCTTTGAAACGGGGTTGATTTCTGAGCTTAGTGCTTCACCGATCTTGGTGAACTTGGGAGTACTTGGAGGGTGAGGCAGAGTGATCTTAAGATCTGGGCCAAACTGGACTACAAAATGAGATCCTGTGTAAGTAATTCACTGAGATCCTGTTTCACAATTTAAAAAATAAAATAAAAATGTGTATGGGATGTAGCTCAGTCACTTGCCTCACATGCACAAAGTTGTGGATAATGTTTTTTTTTCTAATCAATCACTGTCCTCACAAAGCAACCCCGATTTCTTTCTTAATAGACTGTGGTTCCGTTTGTTTGGATTGACAAGCAAAGTCTCTGAAGGAAGACAAGTGTGGGTACATACTCCATTAGTGCTTCCCCTGGTAGAACTGCTGTCCTGTCCTGTGGCACCTCTGCTTCCTGGCATCCCCACTGACTGCTCTTCCATGTGGGCTGTAGCTCATCTTCGACAGGTCACCAAAGATGCCCCTACTCCCTCCTACCCCTTGTCTTATCCCACGACTCCTTTACATATGCACTATGCATAGCAAGAGTAACCCCTAAAATGCAAATTCAGCTGCTTCTTTTTCCCATTAGACTGTAGACACACGGTCACTGTCATATGTCCATAGCTCCAGCATAACCTCAAAGGCAACACTGCGAGGTGTCAAGGTGTGAAGCCTCCCAACTTTACTGCCTTAGTTTACTTGATGTTTATGTTCTGCATCTTTAGAAAAGAGCATCCTAGGAATTCACCGGTGTCCTGATAAACACATGGTGGCATAGCCCTGGAAGGTGAAATCAAAGAACCAATCCATACATATTAACATGGAGAGATCTGGAAAACAAACATCATACTGAGAGCATAGTGAAATATCATTTGCTGGAACCATAACCCTAATCTATATTTTCTTTCATGATTAATGAAAATATTTGAAAGATGGGCAATATGCACAGAGAAACTTTATTCTTTTGGAGAGTGGGATTAAAAAAAAAATGACGATGAAGAAAACAGCATATGTGGTTTGACTTTATTTAGAGGAAGGAGGGAAAGTGAAAGAGGGAGGCTCAAGATCTCAGGCTGAAGGAAATCTGAACAAGTCAAACGCCAGAGCAGAGAGACATTTTTTCATAAGAGCAAAGAGACTCATGGCCCTTTTTATCCATAGCCAAGAAGACTCAGGGAAGTGTCTTTAGGCAGAGCCAGTCCTTCCTCCCCACCCTGTCCTTCTCCACGCCCTTCCATCCACACCTTACAGCTCTGTTACTGTCATTTTCCTCCTCATGGTACCTGCAGGCTAGTCCTCCTCCTTTGGATTCTCCTCCACTAGCTCTCTGTCTTTTATGGGATCTGTAAGTTACACACACATATCTAAGATGCTAAGGGCATTTGAGAAAGCCAAATGGAAATCTACAACCATGAAAACTTCCTAAAATATATACACATACTTATACATATACCCATACCTCACATACACATAATACATATACAATGGCATTATCTCATAACAGAGGGACACCGGCTCTGCCAGGCACCACAGTAAAGGGTGTAGGCTGTCTTTGAACTGTTGGTCGGGAGTGTCCCTTAAACTCCCTCAAACATTGCAAGCTTTTTGGCATTACTACTGTACGCTCGGCAGAACTTGGTGGTAAGACCCCATTGATGGGAACACAACATGCCTGAGTCGCTGGCATGGATAAACCAAGCTGAAAAGTGGCGGTGGGATGGGAGAGGACTTGGGAAGGAGGAGCTGGGGACTGGATTTCATCAGAACATAGCGTGTGCTTGAATGAATTTCTCAAACAGTAAAAATAATGTCGCTATAAAACAGAATCTGGGGGAAGATTAGGAAACAAATACCACAAGAACAACAACAAAGCAATTTTAAAAAGAACGGGCCAATCCCCCCAATTCTTGTGGTAATTTCATTGTCTGGCATCAGGGCCTAAACTTGAAGGGTCCTTACTCACAATGAGCTCACATCCATTTGAGAAAGCTTTGCCTGGGTTGGGGCTCTGCAGAGTGCGGAACACCATTTACCTGAGATGGAGGGAAAGGGTGGGGCTTAATGTTAAAGATTTGTTAGAGCTAAGAGCAACTGAGGGAAACTAAAGGTACAGATCATCAAGGACCTCACCCCAAGCTGAGCACGAGGTTCCAGGAAGACAGCTCTAACTGCTCTGTGCCATTGCAGAAGAAAAGCAGCAGTTTGCAGGAAGTGACAGCAGACCCTACAGTTCAAAAACAAAACAATGTGTCAAAGGAAAATGGCCAACTTCCCCATTCTGTCTGAAAGGAAAGCCCATCCCCCTTCCATCTCTTTAACTGTGAGAACTCCCGACTGAAGCATAAAATCTGGCCATCGTGCTTCTGGGTCGTTAGGCCGCCTCTCTAGCATTTTACAAAGCCTGCTGCAGCTGTTGGAGTCATGTAAATTCTCTTCTTTAATTTTTCCCTACAAATTTAATTCTTACATATTCTTATAAGAGATCACACATTCTCAGAGGCTAGCCAAAGATTGGGCAGAGCTGGGAACTGAGTTATATTTCCAAGAAATAACTTATGAGACACAAGGCAGCACGGAGCCTCGTGGAGCAGGAGGTGGGCACAGGTCTACTGATGGGGAAGCCAGCCTGGGATTAGTGAGCAAGGAGAGCTTACTTTAGTGAAGCTATTTCCTTCCGGTGAAACATGACTATTGGCTTTCAGGAACCAGAGAACTGCTGACTTTTAGAAGTCCTTGGCCCAGAGCCACACAGTGAAATGAACTGAACGATATAGGTACTGTGAGGTCCATGGTAAAGAGACCGGTCCAGAACAAAGGTGGGAACTAGAGCCTCCTCTGAGGTTTCCACACACTGTTGACTCCCGCCTCACAGCTGCATTAGGTCTTACAGTGGTGCTGGTACAGAGGAAGTGGGCGGATGACCAGGGTGGGGACTCCAGGGATGCAGCTTTTGTGACTCATCACACAGGTAACAGTGGGATGATACAGCCACTTTTGAATCATTTTTGTCCCTGTAAGGAAGCCCTCACCAAGACTCCTGCTAGTAACCTCAGTAAACTCATTGGTTTAACATTTGGTCTTCGGTGCCATCATTACTTTGGCCCCTCATGGGTTCCCTATCTGAGAAGAATAAACATGTATGTTATGTCTCTCCAGAAAGTATTACACAGCTCCTTTATGTCCAAGAGAGAAGTAGGGAAACATTGTTTCCCGTCTGGGTCCTGGCACAGAGAGTTAGTTCCTCCTTGCCGCCGAAGTTGGCACAGGTTCCTACTCAATCAGTAGAAAATCATTACTGTGTCGTGAGGAAAATTAAACAATGCAAGTTTTACAGGCTCCAGGGTGATGCTGAGGAATGAGGTGCTGTCAACAGAGGTGCTGTCAAGCAGCCGGGCTTGCTTGCCTGCCAGGCAAACCACAAACAGTCCCTCTTGCAGTCATCTCTGAAAACAGGGAGCTTTAGTTGTGGTGCGCAGAAAATATGCAGCATGGAAAAGCAGCCCCGTGGAGTAGCCTAGAAGTCTCAGGGACAGGACTGGAGATGGGAGGACCAATTGCTTCGTTACAAGCTCAATCCGATGTCACAGAACCATTATGGCTCCAACGCAGGTAGGCACTGGGTGCCTTTAGCCAGATGACTGGCAGCAGCAGCAGCAGCAGCAGCCCTTCTGACCCTTCACCCATTATGACTGTCTTGGACTTGATGGTCCCAGTTTCTTATGTGATTCACCACCAGATAGTCAAGTCCATGTTTGTTGAGGTATGGGGCACACCAGTACACGCATGCACATGGGGTGGGGAGCTTCAGTCCATGCTGGTTCTTATGGAGTGAAAGTTGCCTCTTCTGTAGCTCCTGTTCTCTCTCTCTCTCTCTCTCTCTCTCTCTCTCTCTCTCTCTCTCTCTCTCTCTCTCTCTCTCTCTCTCTCTCTCTCTCT
>NC_034601.1:3996783-4002653 GCF_900095145.1 Mus pahari | reverse complement strand
CTCCCTCCCTCCCTCCCTCCATCCCTCCCTCCATCCCTTCCTCCCTCCTTCCTTCTATAAAGTCCCTGAGTATTGAACATTTGTCAAAGCACTGAATTATAGCTATGTCTCCAGCACTCACTTTAATCCTTCCTATTCTTTTTTTGTTGACAAGAAGAAAGCAGGACCCAGACTTGAAAACTTAGACATATTATGGCATACAGTGGCTGTGTATACACACATATACATAAATCGTCATAGCAATACTTTATTTTTATCTTATTCTTTACTCGTTTTTTCTAGTTACAATTGATGGTATTTGTTTTATATTTATGCTAATAATATAAGGTATCTTTTAGCAATACAACATATTTATTTATATTAAATTTAAAATTCCACAACAAACTGGGCAGAGGTGGCACACACCTTTAATTCCAGAACTTGGCAGGCAGAGGCAGGCAGATTTCTGAGTTCGAGGCCAGCCTGGTCTACAGAGTGAGTTCCAGGACAGCCAGGGCTACACAGAGAAACCCTGTTTCAAAAAAAAAAAAAAAATCCACAACAAGCTTGGTGTCCAGGCCTGCAACCCAGTACTTATGAGACTGAGGCAGGGGGATCACACATTACAGACTTTTGGTGCTATCCAATGTGTTAATGGCACTCTGCTCTGTTCAGTAAGACCTCATAGGACATTCAAATGCAAGAGGATTGAGGCTACAGCTCAGTGGTAGAGTACATGTAGGCTGTGCTTGAGGCCCTGGGTTCAACCCCAGTACTATTTAAAACAAAAGTCAAATTGGAAGCAAGGTAACATAAGGCAGAGTGCGTCTGCAGTCACGTGGTGGTGTGACTTAGAGGTAAAGCTTCCATCACTAACGAGCAGTGTAGACTCCGGGAAGGAGGAAAAACCAACAATGAAACTGAGGCAAAGAGGACAAGTGTGGGGGTCCTGGCTTCAGACTGCAGGGACACGAATTTAACCCTGCCATTTTAGTGTTGTCTGCGAGCATCTTCCCGCCCAACCTAGAAAAAAGTCCAGCCTTGATCTCCTTTTCAGTAAACCGAGGCTCCGACATTAGGGTGGATAATGATATTCTGAGAGCATCTGGCAGCTTCATTCCTGGGGGAGGACACCCATTCCCAGTAAGCTGCATCTCTCATTGGAGCATCCACCTCTCCTCCATGGGCTTTATCTACTGTGGATGGTCATGCATTTTAGCTTCTCTCATAAAGAGACAGGGGCTGGGAAGAGAGTTTAGTTAATAAAACGCCTGCTGGGCAAGTACAGGGACAACCCCAGCAGCCATGGAAAAAGCTTGGCTCAATGGCCTGTCTCTGCAATTCCAGATCTGTCTGGGAGGTCGAGACAGACAGACAGACAGACGGACAGACAGACAGACAGACAGACACACACACACACACACACACACACACACACAATTTGGTCATTACTCCATAGCTCTTATTGGCCTCTATTTAAAATTGAAGACCAAGAATCTTCCTGGCTTCCGTCAGTTTCTATTTCTAATGCAATCGACTCTGTCAGAGCAAAGATGAAGTGGCGAAGCCAGTTTATAAACATGTGATAACAGAAGCCCAACCCAGAGGGGGTTGGCAGAAGAAACCCAGCCTCGTCTGCTTCAGGGGTCACAGAAGTGAGGACTATGCTCCTACCCATCCTCTCTATTGTCCCCTGGGAGAGAATGCAGCGAGTGTGGAAGGGAGAACCTTGGCTAACCTCAGGCATCTTTCCAGTGATGGCCGAACCAACACCAGGAATTCTCTTTGTCTTCAGTGACGGATTGTATTTCCTGGCTCTGCCCAGTGGTGCAGTTTCCTCTGCATGGAGGCCCTCTCTTCACCCAATCCTGAAATATATTATTTTACCAATCCAAATATGTCAGAGATTGTATTACATTTGCATTTCAAACCTGATAAAATCATTTTCCGGGTGACATTTTTTCCTTGAAGGCAACTTCAAATTGAATATTTTTTGCCTTGTTATCTCTCTCTCCCTCTCTCTTTCCAGGCCAACTTCACTTTCAGATTGCAAATCACTCCGTATCAAGAGAGACAGACCACAATCCACGGCTGCCATCTTCCCTTCTCCAATGCACAGAGGCTCAGCTCTGCGTTTCCCACCCAGGTCTATCCTCGCAGAGAATCTTCTCCAAGCATTTTGAAATATCTTTATTGCCCACATCTCAGAAGTTGATCATTGCTTTCTGTCAGATGCTATTGAATGAAATGACTCCTGTTATGCCCCCACGGAAGGCGAGGCTGAGAGATATGCTCCTGTTTGCATTTCTAGAATGTACGTTTCCTTTATGGCCCTTGCTCTCCGTGTCCTTTGCAGCACAGGAGACAAGTTGGAGGCAGCACATCTTCTGCCTGAGAAATCTCTTCGAGGGAGACAGCCTGCATAGCTTACATTCAACATTTCCGAAAGGAAACAGCATAAACTAAACCACTGGGGGCATTTGGAAAGCTAAGCTATGTCTCACAGGGCATCTGGGACTATGAGATCATGTGGTCCTTCCTTGTCTGTATTCCCTGTGCTGTACAGTTATTTGTGTGTTTACATGCACATGCATTTGTAAATGCATTCCATAGCTCATGTGCGGAGGGATGTCAGAGGGCAACGCACAGGAATTGGCTCTCTCCATTCTCCATGAGGGTGCTGAGGTTCAAACTCAGGTTGTCAAGGTTGGTGGCCAGCACCACTATTTACTGAATCATCTTGCCAGCACCTTTGTCTGTTTTCACAAAGATTCTCACTAAGTGTTCCGAGGAAGATCTCTCGTGTTAGCTGCTCACAGGGAAAACTCCATCCACAAGTAAAAGAAAGAGACACTAGTGGTCACTGTCTCTGTATTCAGCATGATCTCACTGACGTCCAGTGATGTAAAACATGTCATAGAACTTGTTTAATACTTTTCCAAACTGAGTGAATAATCTGTATCATGCAGGTTTGCTGCAAAAGCACAGCTAGACGTAGTGCGCAGAACAGCACTGGAATACCCTTCAAAACGGCGTTCTTGCCAGTGGAAACGAAATTGACAAAAACCTTCTTGGCAGTACGTGATGTGCCAAGAGTGCTATGTGACTTGTGATACTGAATCCACATCCCCCAAGGCCACACCCACCAAGGCTACATCCATTGCATCCCACATATTTTCCCAGTGTGACACCACAGAAACCAGACTCTGAAGTCACATTGTCACCTACCCCAGTAAGAGCCAGGGTTTGATCCTGGCATCATCACTCACTGGCTTGGCAGCTGTCCCTGTATAACTCACTTGCCCAGAGGTTCAGGTTTTATTCAAACCTAAAATTAAGAAGCAAAACAAAAAAATAATAAAAATTATTATGAAAGAAGGAAAGGAATTTAATACCTGGTGATTTTCTTGGCACTCCCTCGAAATACTAATTGAAAACTTGTTTAAACATCCACAACTGTCATCCAGATGGTGAAACATACAATTAAAATAATTATCCTAAATCTAGCAATCTAGAATGATCATTTATTATTATTAATACAACACCTACCCAGACAGAATTAGCTTCCCTGATTTATTCTCCTTCTGCAATATTTAACACAGCCCCATGTGTGTACAGCTTATGTCTTTCGGAAAAACTCTTTCTTTAATAATTCTATTTGCACTAATGTTTCACTGGTGAGGGAAATCCTCTAGGCATTGAATGATTCCCTAGGCAGAAATTTTCTAACATTAACATCTGCATGCCCATTTCACAGATGGGTACATGAGTGTCACTCAGATACTAAATGGTGATAGTTCCAAAACTACCTTTTAAAAATATATTTTATGAAAGTTTTATTAGGGTGATATATTCAAGATCATTTTTGAGTATCTGTTGTGTTCCAGGTTGTGCAGTAGACCCAGATGCCAATCTGTACTGATGCCTAAAGCCCTCTAACACCAGAGTAAGTGATTCAGTGCAGCCTCCCACTGATGCTCTCTGGGGGCATGCTGATTCCAAAAGAGAGACTTAGGGCAGAAGGGCTAATGGAAGTATGCCTACCCTCCTCCTCGTCCTCCTCCTCGTCCTCCTCCTCCTCCTCCTCCTCCTCTTCCTCCTCCTCCTCATCCTCCTCGTCCTCCTCCTCGTCCTCCTCTTCCTCCTCCTCTTCATCCTCGTCCTCCTCCTCCTCCTCCTCTTCGTCCTCGTCCTCCTCCTCGTCCTCCTCGTCCTCCTCGTCCTCCTCGTCCTCCTCGTCCTCCTCCTCCTCTTCCTCCATTTTACCTCTTCTGCTTCTCTATTAATTATTTATATACTTTCCAGCCTCCTCTCCCTCAGAGAGGAGAGCCATTCCTCTTGTGGTCTAAGATTTTGTGGCTGGATTAATGTTCCAATCCCTTCTTGGAAGTCTAGCCTTCTCAGTTTCATGAGGTGCCTTTTTTGTTTGTTTGTTTGTTTTTTCGAGACAGGGTTTCTCTGTGTAGCCCTGGCTGTCCTGGAACTCACTTTGTAGACCAGGCTGGCCTCAAAATCAGAAAACTCCCTGCCTCTGCCTCCCGAGTGCTGGGATTAAAGACATGCGCCACCTCACCCAGCTAATGAGGTGCCATTTATTAATTGTTGATCTTGGTGCCTGAGCCATTGGTGCCATTCAGGAAGTTGTCTCCTATACCAAAGCATTTAAGACTAATCCCCAATTTCTCTTCTATTAGACTTAATGTATCCAGTTTTATGTTGAGGCCCTTGATCCTTGGACTTGAGTTTTGTGCAGGGTGACAGATATGGCTCTGTTTGCATTATTCAGCATTCAGACATCAAGTTAGAGCAGCACCATTTGTTGAAGATGCTTTCTTTTCTCCATTGTATGGTTTTGGCTTCTTTGTCAAAAAGTGTCCATGGGTCCATGGGTGTGTAGGTTTATTTCTGGGTCTTCAATTCAATTCCATTGTCCAACCTATCCATTTCTATACTAATGCCATACAGAATTTTGTTACTATTGCTCTGTAGCACAGGTCGAAATCAGGGATGGTGATACCTCCAGAAGTTCTTTTATTGTCCAGGATTGTTTTAGTTATCCTGATTTTTTTTTTGTTTTTCCATATGAAGTTGAGTATTGTTCTTTCAGTTTCTGCAAAGATTTTTGTTGGGATTTTGATAGGAATTGCATTGAATCTGTAGGTTGCTTTTGCTAGAATGACCGTTTTTACCTTGTTGACCCTACCAATCAATGAGCATGGTAGATCATGGGTAGAGGAAGGAGAAGAGTGGACAGCCTTTTCTCATCCCTGATTTTAGTAGAGCTGCTTTAAGGTTCTCTCCATTTAATTTGATGTTGGCTATTGGGTTGCTGTATGTTGCTTCTATTATGGTTAGGTATATGCCTTGTATCTCTGATCTCTCTAAGGATTTTAACATGAAGGGGTGTTGGTTCAACATCAAATGAGATGATCATGCTGTTTTTTCCTTGCATTTTTTTAAAATCCTAGATGACATTGATGGCATTTAGTATGTTAAGACATCCCTGCTTCCCTGGGATGAAAGCCTGCTTGACCATGGTGGATAAAGTTTTTGATGTGTTCTTAGATTCTGTTTGTGAGTATTTTATTAAGTATTTTGCATCAATATAAGGGAGATTTATCTGAAATTCTCTTGGTTGAGTGTTTGTGTGGTTTAGACATCAGTGTGAATGTGGTTTCATAACATAAATTTAGCAGTGTTTATATTTTGTAGAATAGTTTGAAGAATGTTGGTATTAACTCTGTGAAGATCTGGTAGAATTCTGCGCTAAAATCATTTGGCCCTGGGCGGTGGCAGCTCCTGCTGCTGCTGCTGCTGCTGCTGCTGCTGCTGCTGCTGCTGCTGCTGCTGCTGCTCCTCCTCCTCCTCCTCCTCCTCCTCCTCCTCCTCCT
>NC_034601.1:3978788-3996685 GCF_900095145.1 Mus pahari | reverse complement strand
CCTCCTCCTCCTCTTCCTCCTCCTCTTTTTTTGGTTGGGGGACTTTTAATGACTGCTTCTATTTCCTTAGGGATTTTGTATCTATTATAGGGTTTACTCGATCTTAATTTAACTTTTTAAAGTGGTATCAATTCAGAAAATTTTCATCTAGTTTGTATTTTCCAACTTTATGGATTACAGGATTTTGAAATAACACCTATTGAATTCTTTGGATTTCTTCCACTTCTGTTGTTATGTCTCCCTTTTATTTTCTGGTTTTGTTAGTTTGGATATTGTCCCTCTGCCTTTTGTTTAGTTTGGCTAAGGGTTTGTCTATCATGCTGATCTTTCTAAAAGAAACTACTCTTTGTTTCATCTATTCTTTATATTGTTCTCTTTGTTTTATTTTATTGACTTCATGCCTGATTATTCAGTTTGATTATTTCCTGCTTTCTACTCCTATTGCATGTGTTTGCTTTTTTCTGTTTTAGAGCTTGCAGGTGTTCTATTAAGTTACTATATGACATCTCACTAATTTCTTTATGGTGTTACAGTGCTATGAACTTTAGCACTGCATTTATTGTGTCCCATTAGTTTGGGTGTATTATGCATCTATTTTCATTGATTCTTAGAAAGTCTTTAGTTTATGTTTTGACTTCTTCCTTGACTTGGCTGTTATTGATTACAGAGTTGTTCAGTTTTCCTAAGTTTGTAGGCTTTCTGATGTTTTTATTGTTTTCAAAGACCAGCTTTAATCTCTGGTCATCTGTTAAAATACAAAGAGGCATTTCAATTTTCCTGTATCTGTTGAGGCTTGCTTTGTGACCAATATGTGGTCAGTTTTGGAGAATGTCCTGTGAGGTGATAAGAAGAAGGTATATTATTTTGTGTTTGACTGAAATATTCTGTAAATATCTGTTATGTCCATTTGATTCATAACATCTCTTAGTTCCAGTATTTCTCTGTTTATTTTCTGTTTGGATGACCTGTTCATTCATGAGAATGTGGTGTTGAAGTCTCTCACTATTAATATCTGTGGTTGAATGTGTGATTTAAGATTTAGTAGTGTTTCTTTTACAAATGAGCATGGCCTTGAATTTGGGACATAGTAATTCAAAATGTAGAGCTCGTCTTAGTGTACTTTTACTTTGATTAATATGAAATATGCTTCTCCATCTCTTTTGATTCATTTTGTCTGAAAGTCTATTTTATTAAATATTGGAAAGACTACTTCAGCTTGCCTCTTGGGTCTGTTTGCTTGGAAAATCTTTTGCCAGTCCTTTACTCTGAGGTAATGTCATCTTTAATGTTGAGGTGTGTTTTTGAAAGTAGCAGAATGATGGATCCTGTTTTTGCATCCATTCTTTTAGCCTGTGTCTTTTCACTGGGGAGTTGGGTTTATTGATTTGAGAGATATTAAAGACCAATGATTGTTAATTCCTGTTATTTTGATGATGTTGGTATTAATGTGTGTGTTTGCATTTGTGTGTGTCCATGATTCCCTTCTTTTGGTTTTACTGGTGTGAAATTATTTCCCTTTTTTTCCCTTGGGTGTGGTTAACTTCATTGAGTTGGAGTTTTCTTTTAGTATCTTTTATGGGCCTAGATTTGTGGATAAATATTGTTTACATTTGGTTTTGTAATGCAATATTTTGTTTTCTCCATTTATGGTGACTGAAAGTTTTGCTGGATATAGTCTGGGCTGGCATCTGTGGGCTCTTAAAGACTGTGAGACATCTTTGCAGGCTCTTCTGGCCTTTAGAGTCTCTCTTGAAAAGTCATATATAATTATAATTGGTCTGCCTTTATATATTACTTGGCCCTTTTCCCTTGCAGCTTTTAATATTCTTTTTTTTCATTCTGCAATTTAGTATTTTGCTTATTACATGGCAGAAGGATTTTCTTTTGGGGCCAATCTTTTTGGTTTTCTATAAACTTCTTGTATATTTATAGGCACCTCTTTCTTTAGGTTAAGAATATTTTCCACTGTGAAAATATTTTCTAGGTCTTTGAGCTGAGAATCTTCTCCTTCACCAAAGAATCTTCTCCTTGGAAGATGGAACAGAGCCCCCAATAGAGGAGCTAGAGAAAGTATCCAAGGAGCGGAAGGAGTCTGCAATCCTATAGGTGGAAAAACCATAAGAATTAACCAGTATCCCCAGAACTCATGTCTCTAGCTGCATATATAGTAGAATGTGGCCTAGTCAGAGGCCCCTTGGTTTTGCAAACTTTATACGCCCCAGTACAGGGGAACACCAGGGTCAAGAAGTGGAAGTGGGTGGGTAGGGGAGCGGGAGGGTATATAGGGGACTGTTGGGATAGCATTTGAAATGTAAATGAAGTAAATACCTAATAAAAAATTGGAAAAAAAACCAGATACACTGAATCTAATAGAAGAGAAAGTGGGGAAGAGACTAGTAGAACTCATTGGCAGAGGGGGAAATTTCCTAAACAGAACTCCAATGGCTCATGCTCTNAGATTAAGAATTGATAAATGGCACCTCATGAAACTGGAAAGCTTCTGTAAGGCAAAGGACATAGTCAATAGGATAAATTGGCAACCTACAGATTGGGAAATATCTTCACTAACCCCACATCTGACAGAAGGCTAATATCCAAAATATTTAAAGGACTCAAGAAGGTAATCACCAAAAAACCAAACAACCCAATCAAAAAAATGGGGTATAGAACTAAACCAAGAATTCACAACTGAGGAATCTTGAATGACTGAAAAGCACCTAAAAAAATGTTCAAAGTCGTTAGTGATCAGAGTAACGCATATCGAAACGACGCTGAGATTCTACCTTACACCAATCAGAATGGCTAAGATGAAAACCTCAGAGCTGGGTGTGGTGGCGCATGCCTTTAATCCCAGCACTCAGGTGGATTTCTGAGTTTGAGGCCAGCCTGGTCTACAAAGTGAATTCCAGGACAGCCAGGGCTATACAGAGAAACCCTGTCTCGAAAAACCAAAAAAACACAAACAAACAAACAAACAAAAACCAACCAACCAAACAAACAAAAACAACAACAACAACAACAAAAACCCTCAGGTGACAACACATGTTGGAGAGGATGTGGAGAAAAAAAGAACATTCCTCCATTGCTGGTGGGATTTCAAACTGGTACAGCCACTCTGGAAATCAATCTGGAGGTTCCTCAGAAAATTGGAAATAGGTCTACCTGAATACCCAGCTATACTACTCTTGGGAGTATACCCAAAAGATACTGCACCATGCCACAGGGTCACTTGTTCCACTATGTTCATAGTGGGTTTATTTGCGATAGCCACAAGCTGGAAACAGCCTAGATGTCCCATGACAGAACAATAGTTACAGAAAATGTGGTTCATTTACACAATGGAATACTACTCAGCTATTAAGAATAAGGACATCCTGAATTTTGCAGGCAAATGGATAGAACTAGAAAATATCATCCTGAGTGAGGTAACTCAGACCCAAAAGGACATGCATGGTATGTACTCACGAATAAGTGAATATTAGCTCCCCCCCAAAAATAGAGTGCAGAATACCTAAGGATAGAGTTCACATAACTTAAAAAGGTCAACAAGCTGAAGTGGCCAAGTGAGGATACCTTAGTCCTACTTGGGTGGGAGAGGAAAGCAATCAAAGTGAGGAGGAAGGGATGGACCTGGCAGGGAAAGTGGCCGGGATTGGGGAAAAGGGGTGAAGAGGGGAACCTGGTCTCTTATTGGGTGAGTGAAAGGGACTGAATCCCAGAGGGCCAGCAGAAAGAATGGAAACAGGCAACCTTAGGAGAGAGGAGATTGGGGGACCCTTCAGAATACACCAGAGACCTGGGAGGTGAGAGACTCTCAGGACTCAAAGGGGCCTTACATGAGAGGGAACTTATAGGGCTCAACTCCAGCAGGAAGACAGAGAATCAAGTGAGGGAGAGGGGGGATATTCCACAGTCACAACTCTGACACATAATTGTTGCTGTCTGAAAGAATTGCATGGATGGAAATGGAGAAGCACCTGAGGAAAAGAAGGTCTAGTGACAGGCCCAAGGTGGGTTCTAGCTCAGTGGGAGGTTCCAAGGCCTGACACTATTACTGAGGCTATGGAACACTCAAAAAATGGGACCTATCATGACTGCCCCCCAAAAGACCCAACAAGCAGCCGAAAGAGTCGGATACAGGTATTTGGACCCAACCCATGGACAGAAGCAGCTGAACCCTGTTGTTGAATTAGGGAAAGCTGAAAGAAGCTGAGGAGAAGGGTGACTCTGTAGGAGGACCAGCAGTTTCAGCTAATCTGGACCCCCCAATATCTCTCAAATACTGGACCATCAAACAAGCAGCATACATAAGCTGATGAGGCCCCACCACATATACAGTAGAGGACTGCTCAGTCTGTGTTCATCCAGAGATGATGCACCTAACCCTCAAGAGACTGGAGGCTCCACGGAATTTAGAGGTCAGGTGGAGTGGGGGAGTGGAGGCATCCACGTGGAGACAGGTGGGTGGGGAGGAGGTATGGGATGTGGAACAGTTGGAGGGTGGATGGGGAGGGGGATAAAATATGGAATGTAAAAAAAAAAGGTAAATAAATAAATTAAAAAATAACTGTAGATGATTTCAATACTAAGATGAAATGAAACATGATTTTCAAGTCAAAGCATCACTAGAGTCAATTATGCCACTTATCTACTTGATATGACTAGGTGGTTCATAATTCTATCACACATCACTTTGTTGGAAAGACTAAGTCAGATCGGCCATGGAATGCATTTGATGTTAGTCTTGGTGTAATGAGAAGTTTCAAAAGTAGTGTTGGAAAGATAGCTCAGTGTGTAAAAGACCTTACTGCCTAAGTGTGAGGATCTGAGTGGTCACTAGAACATAGAACAGGAGAAAATAGGTAAGTTCAGCCCAGGTCAGAGAAAAGCAGAGGCAGGAATTATCCTGGGGGTTACTGGAGAGCTGGTATAGTAAGGAGAGTGAGCCTAAGGGACAGTGAGATACTATCTCTCAGAAAATTAGGTGGACAGGCATTGAGGAGGACAGATTCAACTACACACACACACACACACACACACACACACACACACACACACACAAAGAGGGTTAGTAACTTTGAACACTAATTCCATGTTTAACGGTTTTGTAAATGGCTTTGTTTTTCTCTTCTGATGATGTCAGCTCATCCCCTTTCTATTACACTATTTCTTGTCTACTCAGAGCTTTAGGCAAAAAGCAAAATGAGTCGTATCCTTGAATTCCAAACATGAGCTCTAATGGAAGCAAAGAGCTCTATGCTCTCTTCCTAGCAACAGGCTTTGCCTAGGAGACGCTTGGACTCACCCAAAAGAGTGCATGGGAAAGTTCAATCATCCCTGGCATCCTGCCAAGGCAGACAGCACTCCTGGAAATAATTTATCCCTGAAAATAAAAATCAATTTAGTGGACTAGAAGATAATGTAGTATTCACAGACATACCATTTTTCTTCCAACACAATTCCCCAGTGCTGCTAAAGGGTTCTGTTGGCTGGGACAGGATAGAAGAAGCCACCCCCCTGCTTCACGCACAACCTAGAGATAAATTATGAATTGGTTTCCAATCCATCAGCTCATTGCTAATATATCACTAGCAACCAAGGTCAGCCTTGGCTTCAGCTCCCTTACCCCCAAAGTGATAGAATGGTTAAGGTTATGGCACAGGGTCTTGATTACAGGGCTCATCTCTCAACCATGCCCTGAACCTAATAACAACCCACAAGGCAAAACTTCATCTTTTGTTACTTTGATTTTTCTTATCTGTGAAATGGGGATAATATAACATACTCTATGTGGTCTTTGTTCAATTCAACTAACTTATGCTTTGTTTGTTTTTCAGTGTTTTCTATTTACAAGCAATTTGTGCTAGTTCCCCATGGTTACAACACTGATTTTGATGAACCGAGATCTATCTAAAGTTGCATGTGTTCTTTGTATTTGGAAAGAGAAGTATTGTTTCAGCTCTCTTGATCCTTGAATAAACCACTAGGAACAGTAGATTACACTAAAATCCGACTTTAGGGAACCATCCTTCTGATAATGGGATAAAAAATCTCTGTATTTATGTTTGATGTTGGAATGGAAGAAATGCTGGCCAGCTTACATGCAGATCAGACTGAAATCCTGGCTCACTACAGTAATGAATGATATAGCCTTAGCAAATCATTTCTATTTTTCTAAGCTTGTTTCCTTGGTGATGGCATATACTAGGTTGGGACAGCCGTTAAGGTCAAATCTTGCTTGATTACACATGGAATATATCCACACTTAGACAGTCTATGTTTGCTTTTCCAAGAGGCCAAGAGTCCTCTCCTTATGCTGCAATCTGAACATCTCTTGATAAAGACCAAGCCCATTATTGGATTGATATTTGACAACAAACCCTCAAAACCCAGGGGTAGGGACCTTGCTCTCTCCTGGTTTCTCTTCATTGTAGGGATTTTTCACCTCCACTTCACTTTGAACATTCACGCTGGAAGCAACTTTTATCCCTCTGGGACTGCATTTTGGGGACTACTTTGCCTCTGGCCCAGCTGAACCAACATCAATAATTTTCAGATAACCACACTGAAGAGCAGAGAAATGCCAGTGTTTATTCCTTGTTGTCCTTCCTGCTGGACCATATGGTGTGTGTTTCCTAGAATTTTGTGCTTATTAGTTAGCCGAGTTTCATCAATCAAGGTTATGCCTCCCTCCCCTAGACATACTTCACGCACCATTGTAACTCTCCTCAGATTTTGTCAAATATGTCTTTCTTTGCCTCCAAGGAGGTGACTGACAGGGCTTTATACTCCTTCTGATTGTTGATTGCTCACACATGTAAGATGGTCATTCACTAAACATTCTTTAATCACCTGTTTGCATGTGGTTTGTTTTTTTTTTTTCATGCTGGATTATCCATTGTGGAATCACTGTGTCTGGGTTATGCTAATGTTACTGGTAATCAGGTTCAAAGTAACCTGGGACATGTATTTAATTCTCTGTTACTAAATGCTTAATATTTACATAGAACTACATAAAATAATTAAATAGCATTTTTTGTTGTGTCCACTCACCTCATTTTAAATGCTTCTAGTAGATAATTTAAGGGCATTAAAAGAGATTACAAGTATATTTTAAAAACAGAGAGTTTGCCTAACTGTCATGGACCCAATTTCCATTCAGCAACATGTGCTTTCACACACACACACACACACACACACACACACACACACACACACACACATTCATGTACTCACCCAGACAGATAGGAATCAGGAAGAAGGGAGGAGAGGGAGAGAGAGGGAGGCAGGGAGAGAGAGAAGGAAAGGGAGAGGGAGAGGGCAAAGGAATGAAGGAAGACAGATAAAGAGAGAGAGAGAGAGAGAGAGAGAGAGAGAGAGAGAGAGAGAGAGAGAGAGAGAGAATATGAAGGAATGAGAATATAAACCAGGCTTGATAGTGCACAGTAATCTCAAGAATTGGAAGGGAGAGGCAGAGGGGAAACCCTGTCTTGGAATGCTTCCAGACATACAAACGTACATGCTTGTATGTGTGCATACATACATACACATACATATCCAATGTTTTTGCATTCAATCCTTTTTAAAAGGTCTAATTAAAACAGAACTCATTCTCAAAAAGACTCCAGTTCTTTTGATAGTGTGTACTTGCTATTAAAAATCTTTTAGCTTTCATTTATTAAAAAAAAAAATCTTATTTTATTTTTTCTGTAGTACTGCAGAGGGTAACCAGGAAGGCTTCATGCATGCAAGACAGTTCCCTACACTGCACCACTGTACTGCTGCACTGCACTGGCACGGCTTCCACTGGATATTTAAATGACCCCCTCCTTTTAAATTAAGGTAACAGTTTTTGGCTTTTAGAAAATTTCACTTAGTCTTTACCAGTTTCATATGAAGGATGATTTTTAAAATAATTTTGGATTGATAGCTTTGTTTTCCTTTAAACTTGTCATTTTTCATATGTGTGCATACATGTGTGATTGATTGTGTATATCCAGAAATGTGTAGGTGCATGTACTCATATCATGTGCCTATGGCAGCTTGAGGACAATCTCAGGTGTCATCCTGAGGAGCACCCCCTCCCACATCGTTTGATAAAGGACCTCAACAGTTTGGTGAAGCTGGGTGGCTCCTGTTTCTGCCTCTCCTGCTTGGGACTGTAAATGATTGTTACCATGCTTGGCATTTTACGTGAGTTATGAGGATTAAACTGAAGGCCTTACATTTGCAAGGCGAGAATTTGACTGACTGGACCGTTTGCCTGGACCTCCAATAACTTTTAAGTTTCTTTGTGTGTATTTGGAATGTGGGAATGTCTGTGCAAGTGAGTGCAGTGTCTGTGGAGACCAGAGCTATCAGCTCTCTCAGGGATGCAGTTATAGGCAGTTGTTAGCCACCTAACGTATGTGTTGGAAATTGAACCTAATTTATTCGCAAGAGCAGTACATGGTATTAACCATTGATCTGTTGCTCTAGCCCCATCCTTTCAACTTTTAAAGGCATTACTACAACATCTGATTTCCATCTGATGAGAAATCAAGTCATTTCCCTGTATCTGTTCCCTCTGTGCATTTTAAATTGATCCTTGCTTTTTGTAATTGTCCAAATATTTTTATTTCTTCAGGATAAGCTTTGGGTTATTTAATGGACACATTTATATTTTACTCTGAATTTTGAAATTTTTAATACACTAATTTTTATTAAGAATGGATCCTTTTCCCATATAATATGTCCTGATTATAGCTTCCCTTCCCTCCAAACCTCCCGGTTCCTCCCTACCTCCTCTCCCATCTGGATCCACTCCCTTTCTCTCTCTCCTTAGGGGGAAAAAAACACTCTTCTAAGAGGTACCAACTAAACATGACAAAATAAACTATAATAAGTTGAAGCAAATCTCGATATCAAAACTGGGCATGGGATAGAAAGGGTACTAAGAGCAGGCAAAAGACTCAGAGACCCACTAGTTCTCATAGACATGCGTCCCATAAAATTACTGTACTATTAGCAAAGGCACTGGTGCAGACTGAAGTAGGCCCTGTCCTTGCTGCTTGATTCTGTGTGAGCTTATTTCCTCCTTGCTTAGTTGATTCAGAGGGCTGCTTTCTCCAGGTGTCCTCCATCCTCTCTTGACTCTTATCATCTTTCTGTCTTTTGTTGTGTAGGACTCACTGAGCTCTGAGGGGAGCAATTTAGTGGAGACTGCCAATTTAGACTCTCTCTTCTCATGATTCCTGGCTGTGGGTTGCTGTATCTGTTGCCATTGGTTGCCAGAGGATGACTGATGACTGGATAACATACTGATCTATGGGTACAGCAGAATAGCACTAGGAATCTGTTTGTTTGTTTTGACCAGTCTAGTTTGGTTTCACCCTAGGTCTCTGAGCTATAGACTCTCTGGTTCTTGGTTACTCAAGCAGTATTGGGTATGGGTTCTTTTCTCGTTAAGTCGATGGGTTCTTTCCGCGTTAAGTGGACCTTAAGTCAAATCACACATTGGTTTGTTACTCCCTCCAGTTCTGTGCCTCCATTGCTCAACCATATTTTACAGGCAGGATTTTTTACCTACAGATTGTAAGTCAAAGGTTTTATGGGTCGATGTTTAAATTTCAATTTCAGTAGCCTTCAAAGTAACTTCTGAACCAAAGAGACTAGAACTTAGGGATAATAACTCCATGTAGGTATCAGTTCAGTTTCTCCATAGTCAATGATGTTTGGATGTTGTCTTTGGCAATGGGTCTCTGCTGTCAGATTTTGAGGAGCAACCCTGTGTCTTAGTATCAACCTGAGTTTTGGGGAATTTCCATTTGGCCTTGGCCAACAACTCAATTGAATGCAATCTACACCTGCCAGTAGAAACCTTGCCTGGCTACAAAAGACGGCCATTTGAAACTCCTTATTAGGAGTGCTTGCTAGGGTCATCATCATGGATCCCAAGAAGTTTCCACTGCAGTAGATTCCTATACCACCCCTCAAATGTACCTGCCAATGTCAACCACTTTCTCCCTCCACCTTTCCCCACCTGATATCCCCTTCCTGGTCTCTCCCTACCTAAGAGCGATTCTATTTTCCCTTCTCAGGGAAATCCATGTGTCGCTCCATGACTCCTCCTCTTTATTTAACCTCTCTGGGTTTATGGATTATAATTTGATGATAATTTACATAGGGCTAATGTCCACTTCTAAGTGAATACATACCATCATTATGTCTTTCTGGGTCTCGGTTGCCTTGCTCTGGATGATTTTTTTCTAACTCCATCCATTTGTTTGCAAATTTCACGATGCCATTGTTTAAAAACCATTGTGTAAATACAACACATTTTCTTTATCCATTCTTTCGTGAAGAGACATCGAGATTGTTTCTAATTTGTAGGTATTGTGGATAAAGCTACAATAGCCATTGTTGAGCAAGTGTTCTATTGGTAAAATGTAGTGTCCTTTAGGTATATTGCCAAGATTAGTATACCTGGGTCTCGAGGTAGATCAAATCCCAGTTTTCTGAGAAATCACATAATGATTTCTATAGTGGCTGTATACTCCCAGCAGCAAGGGAGGAGTGCTGCCTTTGCTCCACATCCTCACCAGCATGAGTTGTCATTTGAGTTTTTGGTCTTAGCCATTTTGACAGGTATAAGATGAAATCTCAAAGATGTTTTGATTTGCAATTCCCTGATGATTAAAGATACTGAACATTTCTGTAAGTATTTCTAAGCCATTTGAGATTCCTTCATGGAGAATTCTCTGTTTAGATCTGTACCCCATTTTTAAAATTTATTTATTTACTATTTTTTAATGGGCATACACTTGTAGCTGTCTTCAGACACACCAGAAGAGGGCATCAGATCTCATTACAGATGGTTTTGAGCCACCGTGTGGTTGCTGGGAATTGAACTCAGGACCTCTGAAAGAGCAGTCAGTGCTCTTAACCACTGAGCCATCTCTCCAGCCCTGTACCCCATTTTTAATTGTATTATTTGGTTTGTTGATGTTTAATTTCTTGAGTTCTTTGTATACGTTGGATATTAATCCTCTATCAGATATAGAGTTGGTAAAATTCTTTTTCCATTCTGTAGGCTGTGACATTATCTGATTGATGGTATCCTTGGTCTTAAAAAAGTTTGAAGTTTTGCCAGGTGGTGGTGGCATACTCCTGTAATCCCAGCACTTGGGAGGCAGAGGCAGGCGAATTTCTGAGTTCAAGGCCAGCCTGGTCTACAGAGTGAGTTCCAGGACAGTCAGGGCTACACAGAGAAACCCTGTCTCAAAAAAACCAAAAAAAAAAAAAAGTTTGAGGTCCTATTCATTGATTGTTGTTATGAGTGCCTGTGTTCTGTTCATAACACTGCCTCCTATGCCAATGAGTTCAAGTATATCTTCCAGTTTCTCTTCTACCTTATTTTGTGTATCTGAGTTCATTTATTTATTTATTTATTTATCTATCTATTTTCTCTCCTATATTATATTCCAACCACAGTTTGCCCTCCTCCAACTTTTCCCACTCTCTCTCCACCTACCATATCTTCCAGATCCACTCCTTTGTTTTACTTCAAAAACAAACAAACAAGCAAGCAAACAAAAAACAAACAACAAACAAAAAACCAAAAGAGCAGTCCTCCTACCTCCCATACCTCTCTTTGATAGCCACTGAACATGACATAAGAAGTTAAAGCAAGACTTGGCTTTTTTGGTTGAGATTTGATTTGGTTTAACTTTGTTAGGTGGTATCTATACACATGGTATTTGAGTAAAAACAGACAGACATATCAGTGGTATGGAACTGCAGACCAAGATGTAAACACACACCTATGGACACTGGAATTTTGACCAAGAAGCCAAATATATACAATGGAACAAAGAAAACATCTTCAACAAATAGTACTAGTCTAACTGGATGTCTGCAAGCAGAAGAATGCAAATATACCCATATCAATCACCTTTTACAAAACTCAAGTCCAAATGGATCAAAGACCTCAACCTAAAAGTGGATATACTAAATCTGATAGAAGAGAAATTGGGGAATAGTCCTGAACACATTAGCACAGGAGACAAGATCCTGAACAGAACACCAAAAGTTCAGGCACTAAAATCAACAATTAACAAATGGGACCTCAGGAAACTAAAACGCTTTTATAAGGCGATGAACTCCATTAAAAGGATAAAACAACAGCCTACATAATGGGAAAATATCTTCATCAACCCTGTATCTCACAAGGTGATGATATCCAAAGCATATAAAGAACTCAAGAAAGTAAACAGCAACAAACTAAATAATCCAATTTAAATATGAGCTACAGAGCTAAGCAGAGACTTCTCGACAGAGGAATCTCTAATGGCTTAGAAGTAATTAAAGAAATGTTCAACATCCTTAGTCATCAGGGAATTGCAAATTAAACCAACTCTGAGATTCCATCTTATACCTGTCAGATGGGCTAAGATCAAAAACTCAAATGACGGTTCATGCTGATGAGGATATGGAGCAAGCAGAGGAATCCTCCATTGCTAGTGAGGCTACAAACTTGTACAACCACTTTGATAATCAATCTGTCAGTTTCTCAGAAAATTGGGAAGAGTTCTACCTCAAGACCCAGTTATACCATCCCTGGGTATATACCTAAAAAGCTCCACAATACCACAGAACATTTGCTTCCCTATGTTCATAGCAGCTTTATTTGTAATAGCCAGAAGCTGTCCCTCAATTGAAGAATGAATAAAGAAAATATGGTATATTTACACAGTGGAATATTATTCACCTATTAAAAACAATGGCATAATGAAATTTGCAGGCAAATGAATCGTCCTGAAAAAGATCAAAAGATCATCCATCCTGAGAGAGGTAACTCAGACCCAGAAAGACAAACATGACAGGAGGCTAGCCTAATTGTCATCCGAGAGACTTCATTCAGGAACTGAAGGAAACATAGAGGGGCCCACGGCCAAACATTAGGTGAAGCTCAGGGAATCTTATGAAAGAAGGTAAGGAAGGATTGAAGGATCAAGAGGTCAAGGACACCACTAGAAAACCTATAGACTCAACTAACCTGGTCCTATGACTGAACCACCAACCAGAGAGCATACATGGAATGGACCTAGGCAGCCTACACATATGCAACTGATATGCAGCTTGGTTTTCTGACAACAGGAACAGGGGCTGTCTCTGACTCTGATGCCTACCTTTGGATTCCTCTCCCCCAACTGGGCTGCCTTGTCTAGCCTCAGAAGAAGATGCACCTAGTCCTACTGCAACTTGATATACCATGGCAGATGGATACCCATGAGAGGTCTCCCATTCTCTGAGGAGAAAGGGAGGAAGTTTGTGGACAGGTTAGGTGAGAGAGAGGGAGGAGAAGAGGGAGGGTAAACTATGATTAGGATGTAAAGCAAATAAATTAATTAATTAATGGAAAAAAAGCCTAAGCACAAACCCTTATATAAAGCCTGGACTAGGCAACACAGTAGGAGAAAAGGGTTTCAAACACAAGTAAAGGAGTCAGCCATCCCCTCCCACTTCCACTGTTGGGACTACCACAAGAACACCAAGCTAAACAATCATAACACATATTCAGAGGACCTATCTCAGATAGGATTTGGTTTTTTTTTTTGTTGTTTGTTTGTTTTGCTTCAGTCTCTGTGGGCTCCTATGAGCCCGGTTTAGTTGATTCAGTGGTCTGCATTCTTGTGGTGACCTCAACCCCCCAGTGGCTCTTAAAATCCTTCATCTTCCTCTTTTTCAGGGTTCTGATGTCTCTGCCTAGTCTTTGGTTGCTGATATCTGCATCTTCTTCTGTTAGTTGCTGGATGACACCTCTCTGATGACAGTTGGGCTGGGCACCAATATGGACAGCAATTTATGAGTGGAGCATAATATCATTAGGAATCACTTAATTGGCTTAAAATCTAATGCCAGTCATGTTTGGTTCTCTCCTGGGTTTCTGTGATGTTTTTCTTCTGGTTCATGGCCACCTAGTTAGTGTCAGGTGTAGATTCTCTCTCTAGAAAGGACCTCAAGTTGGACTAGTCATTGGATGCCCATTCCCACAAGTTCTGCATCACAGATAGCCCAGCATGTCTTGCAGGCAGGACAAATTGTAGGTCACAAGTTTGAGCCTGGGTTGGTGCTTCCATCCTACTGCTAGGAGCCTTACCTTGTTATAAAAGGTGGCCAGTTCAGGTTGAGTATCTCCTTTTACTAGACTACACTAGAGTAACTCTCAAAGATTCCAGGGAGTTTCCACTGCATTAGATTTCTATATAAACCTCCAAATATGCCCCAATACCAGTGGTCTCTCCTGGTACTTTCTCCCTCCATTCTACCATGTCACCTGATTCCTGTTTGCATCCCCACCAACACATCTACCCACAAAACCAATAACTAAACAGAGAGATACCAGAGCTAAGAAAGGGTATGAGCCAAATGGACTTAAAAGATATCTACAGGACATTTCATCCAAACACAGAGGAATACTCATTGATCTCAGCACCCCAAGGAACATTCTCTAAAACTAGCCTCATACTCAGTTACAACGCAAATCTTAGCAAACACAAGGAAATTTATATAACCCTTCACATCTTCCCAGACTTCTGTGGTCTAAAGTTGGAGAGTATCCATGACAGAAACATTGGAAAGCCTACACACTCATGGAAACTGAACAGCTATCTACTGAATGAAACAATTGGTAGAGATAGAAATAAGGAAAGAATTAAAGACTTTCTAGAATTCAATGAAAATGAATACACAGTATATCTAAACTTATGGAAAACAATGAAAGTGGTACTAATAGGAAAGTTCATAACACCTAATGCCTAAACAAAAAATTTGGTGAGATCTCATATTAGCAATTTAACAGCACAACTGATAGCTCTGGAACAAATGAAGCAAACACATTCAAGAGGCAGAGATGGCAAGAAGTAATCAAACTGAGGGCTGAAATCAATAAAATAGAAACTAAGAGAAAAATGCAAAGGATCAATGAAACAAAGACTTGGTCCTTTGAGGAAAAACAACAAGATAGAAAAGTTCCTAACCAAAATAACTAAAAGATAGAGAAAATATTCAAATTAGCAAAACCAGAAACAAAAAGGGAGACATGCAGACACAAAGGAAATATAAAGAATCATTAGGTCATATTTTAAAAACCTGTACTCTACCAAATTGGAAAATCTAAAAGTAATGGATAATTTTCTCAATAGGCATCCTTTCCAAAATTAAATCAAGGTCAGACAAACAATTTAAATTATCCCTGTAACCCCTAAGAAAATAAATGTAATCAGTAAAAGAACCCCAACCAGATAAAGGCCAGGTTTAAAATCAGAATTCTACCAGACTTTCAAAGAAGAGCTTAATACCAATACTTCTAAAAGTATTCCAGAAAATAGAAACAGAAGGATAACTGTTCAGTTTATTTAATGCTACCACATATCCAAACTACACAAAGATTCAACAAAGAAAGAGAATTACAGACCAATTTCACTCATAAATATAAATGCAAAAACATAAGTAAAATACTTGCAAACCACATTCAGGAACATAACCAAAAGATCATCCACCATGATCAAGTAGGCTTCATTCCAGGATTGCAATGATGCTTCAAAATATGAAAATCAGTCAATGTTATTTACCATATAAACAGACTGTAAGGAGATAAAAACCATACATGATCATATAAAGAAAAGGACTTTGACAAAAATAAATACCCCTTCATGATAAAAAGTCCTTGGAAGATTGTGTATACTTAAACATAGTAAAGACAGTTTACAGCAAGCTTATTGCCAACACCAAATGAAATGAAAGAAATTCAAGTTGATTCCATTAAAATAAGGATCAAGAGAAAACTGTCCAATCTTTCCATATTTTTCAATATAGTAATTGAAGTTCTAACTGAAGCAATAAGACAAAGTGATCAAAGAGCTACGAATTAGAAAGGAAGAAACTGAAGTATGGCTATGTGCAGATGATATAATATAAACATGACTGATCTTAACATTTTCACCAGGGAATTTTTACAGCTGATAAATAATCTTGGGAAATATCTGACCAAGCAAGTGAAGTACCTATATGACAAGTACAATTCTTTGCAGAAAGAATTTGAAGAAGATACCAGAAGACAGAAAGATCTCTCATGCTCATGGATTAGTAGTATTGATTTAGTAAAAATGTTCATCCTACCAAAAGCAATCCACACAATCCCCAACAAAATTCCAACACAATTTTTTTTTACAGAACTGAAAAGGACAATGCTCAATTTATATGGAAAAACAAAGGGAAACAACAACAAATAAATAAAACAATCAACAATCAATCAATCAATCAATCAAGGATAACTGAAATAATTATGTACAAGAAAAGAACATTCAGAGGTATCACCATCCTTGACTTTTGGCTGTACTACAAAACAATAGTAGTTAAATCCATGTGGTATTTGCTTAAAAACAGGTTGATCTATGGAATGGAATTGAAGACACAGACATAACTCCACACAACTGTAGATATTTCTTTGTTTTTTTTCTTTTTTTAAAATTATTTTATTAGATATTTTCTTCATTTACATTTCAAATGCTATCCCGAATGTCCCCTATACCCTCCCCCCGCCCTGCTCCCCTGCCCACTCACTCCCACTTCTTGGTCCTGGTGTTCCCCTCTATGGGGCATATAAAGTTTGCAAGACCAAGGGGCCTCTCTTCCCAATGATGGCCGATTAGGCCATTTTCTGCTACATATGCAGCTAGAGACACGAGCTCTAGGGGTACTGGTTAGTTCATATTGTTGTTCCACCTATAGGGTTGAAGCCCCCTTCAGCTCCTTGGGTACCTTCTCTAGCTCCTCCATTGGGGGCCCTTATTCCATCCAATAGCAGGCTGTGAGCATCCACTTCTGTGTTTGCCAGGCACTGGCATAGCCTCACAAGAGGCCGCTATATCAAGGTCCTTTCAGCAGAATCTTTCTGGTATGTTCAATAGTGTCTGGGTTTGGTGGCTGATGATGGGATGGATCCCTGGGTGGGGTAGTCTCTGGAGAGTCCATCCTTTTGTCTTAGCTCCAAACTTTGTCTATGTAACTCCTTTTATGAGTATTTTGTTCCCTATTCTAAGGAGGAATGAAGTATCCACATGATGGTCTTCCTTCTTTTTGGTTTTCTTGTGTATTGAAAATTGTATCTTGGGTATTCTAAGTTTCTGGGCTAATATCCACTTATCAGTGAATGCATATCTAGTGACTTCTTTTGTGATTAGATTACCTCACTCAGGATGATATCCTCCAGATACATCCATTTGCCCAAGAATTCATAAATTCATTATTTTAATAGCTGAGTAGTACTCCGTTGTGTAAATGTACCACATTTTCTGTATCCATTCCTCTATTGAGGGACATCTGGGTTCTTTCCAGCTTTGGGCTATTATAAATAAGGCTGCTATGAACATAGAGGAGCATGTGTCCTTATTACCAGTTGGAAGATCTTCTGGGTATATGCCCAGAAGAGGTATTGCTGGATCCTTCGGTAGTACTATGTCCAATTTTATGAGGAATTGCCAATCTGATTTCCAAAGTGGTTGTACAAGCTTGCAATCCCATCAGCAATGGAGGAGTGTTCCTCTTTCTCTACATCCTTGCCAGCATCTGCTGTCACCTGAATTTTTGATCTTAGCCATTCTGACTGGTGTGAGATGGAATCTTAGGGTTATTTTGATTTGCATTTCCCTGATGATTATGGATGTTGAACATTTTTTCATGTGTTTCTCAGCCATTCGGTATTCCTCAGTTGAGAATTCTTTGTTTAGCTCTGTACCCCATTTTTAATGGGGTTATTTGAATTTCTGAAGTCCAGCTTCTTGAGCTCTTTGTATATATTGGATATTAGTCCTCTATCAGATTTAGGACTGGTAAAAATCCATTCCCAATCTGTT
>NC_034601.1:3975781-3977050 GCF_900095145.1 Mus pahari | reverse complement strand
GAAGCTGGACTCGAAAAATTCAAATAACCCCATTAAAAATGTGGTAAAGAGCTAAACGAAGAATTTTTTATGCCCCATAGAGGGGAATGCCAGGGCCAAGAAGTGGGAGTGAGTGGGCAGGGGAGCAGGGCGGGGGGAGGGTATAGGGGACATTCAAGATAGTATTTGAAATGTAAATGAAGAAAATATCTAATAAAATAATTTTTAAAAAAAGAAAAACATAATGGAAAAAAGAAAGCATCTTCAACAAATGGTGCTGGTCAAACTGGGTAGTTGCATATAGAAGGAAGCTAATTGACCCATATCTAGGTCATTGCACAAAACTCAAGTCCAAGTAAATCAAAGACATCAACATGAAATTGGATATACAGAACCTTTAGAAGAGAAGTTGGGGAATGCTTAAGCAGAAAATAAATAAGACTCTCAATAAAGGAGTCTCAAATAGCTTAGAAACACATAATGAATAGAAATAAATTCCTGTTCAAAATCCTTAGTCAGGAAAATGCAAACCAAAACAACTGCAATTTCATCTTACACCTGTCCCTATTGCTAAGATCAAAAACACAAGTGACAGCACATGCTGGGGAGGATGTGGAGTAAGGGCAACAGTCCTCCATTGCTGCTGGGAGTGTACAGGCACTTTAGAAATCAATATGTGATTTCTCAGAAATCTAGACTTCAATCTACCTGAAGACCCAGCTATACCACTCTCGGGCATATATCCAAAGGAAACTCTGCTCAACCAGTGTATATTTCTGGCTTCCTTATTAAAACTCAGGTGTCCACAGCTGTATAGAATTATGTCTGCACCTTCCATGTGATTCCATTGATCAGCGTATCTGTTTTTGTGCCAATAGCATGTGTTTTTAATTACTATAGCACGGTAATGCACCTTGAAATCAGAGATCCTGACCCCTTCAGGAGTTCTTTTGTTGTTTAGCATTGCTTTAGCTATCTTCTTTTTGCTGTTTGTTTTGTTTTTGGTTTGCTTTTCTGTATGAGGTTAAGAATTGCCTGTCTGTAAAGAATTATATTGGAATTCTGATGAAGATATCATTGGATCTGTATACTGCTTTTAGTAGGGTTGCCACTTTTGCTATGTCAATATTACTGATCCATGAACGTGAAAGATCTTTCCATCTTCTGATATCTTCAATTTCGTTCTTCAAAGACTTCAAGTTTTTTTACTTTATTTTTTTTATTACTTATTAGATATTTTCTTTATTTACATTTCAAATGCTATCCCGAATGTCCCCTATACCCTCCCCC
>NC_034601.1:3973225-3974981 GCF_900095145.1 Mus pahari | reverse complement strand
GTGTGTGTGTGTGTGTGTGTGTGTGTGTGTATAAAATATGATAATCACAGCATCTGCAAATAATGGTACTTTTACTTATTCCTGTCTGTTTGTATTAATTTATCTCCTTTAGTTGTCTGATTGCTCTTGCTAAAATTTCAAGTGCTATATTGAATAGACATGGAGAATAGATAGCCTTATTTATTATTATTAGCTTTATTTATTGTTTATTTCTTCCTGATTTTAGTGGAATTTTCTTGGGTTTCTTCCCATTTAATTAGAATCTGCTGATGAGCTTACTATAAATTGTCTTCACTATGTTTAGGTATGCCTCTTGTATCCATAATCTTTTCAGGACTTTTTATCATTAAGGGGCATTGAAATTTGTCAAAGGCCCTTTACCCATCTAATGAATTGATCATGTAAATTTCCCTTTCCGTGTGTTAATATGGTGGGCTTTATTTGCTGATTTATATATAATGAACAATTCTCATATCTCTGGAGTGAGGCTAGATGCTATTTGATGCGTCCCTGGATTTGACCTGTGAGTATTTTAGTGAGTATTTTTAATCTGTGTTCATAAGAGGGATTCGTGTTCACTTTCTTTGTTGAGTTTTTAGGTGGTTTGAGTATCAGGGTACTATAGCCTCGTAAATTTAACTTTGCAGTGTTTCTTCTGTTCTCATTTTCTGGAATGACTTTAGGGGTATTTATCTGAACTCTTAGAATTCTGCATTAAGCCTAACTTGTCCTTTTTCTGTTTGGGAGACTTAATGACTACTTCTATTTCTTTAGGGGTTGTAGTTCTATTTAAATTGTTTATCTGATCTTGACTTAATTTTGGTAAGTAGTACCCATTGAGAAAATTATCTATTACTTTTATATTTTTGGTGGAGTACAGGTTCTTAGAGTATGACCTAATAATTCTTTGGATTTTCTTAGTGTCTGTTGTTATGTCTCCTTGTTTGTTTCTAGTGTTGTTCATTTGAATCTTTTAGTTAGTTTGTATAAGTGTTTTTCTATCTTGCTGATTTCCTCAAAGAACCAAGTCTTTCTCTCATTGATTCTTTGTAGTTTTCTGTTTCCATTTTATTGATTTCAGCCCTATGTCTGATTATTTTCTGCTGTCTACTTTTCTTCACTATGTTTGGTTTTTTTTTGTTCAAGAGCTATCAGTTGTGCTAATAGGAGATCTCTCCAGTTTTCTTATGTATGTACCTTCTGTTATGAACTTTCCTCTTAGCACTATTTTCATTGTGTTCCATAAGTTTGGGTATGCAATATATTCACTTCCACTGAAGGTTAGAAAGTCTTTAATTTCTTTATTATTTCTCTCTTGATCCATTTTTCACTCAGTAGATAGTCATTTATTTTCCATGAGTTTTTGGTTTTCTCTTTTTATGTTGTTGTTTATATCTACCTGTAATCCATGGTGTTCTGATAGGATGGGTGCAGGGAGTTATAGACATTTTGTTGTATCTATTAAGACTTGCATTGTGACCAACTATGTGTTCAGTTTTGGACAACGTACTATCATGTGCTGAGAAGAAAGTATATTCCTTTGTATTTGGGTGAAAATGTGCTATAAATATTTGTTAGATCCATTTGATTATAATGTTTGTTATCTCCAGTATTTCTCAGTTTAGTTATTGGTTATTGTCTGGATGAACTGTCTGTTGGTGAGAGTTGGGCCTTGAAGTCTCTATATACTCTATGTGTGAAGGTCAATAGCCATTTATGGTGTAGTTGTGTTTCTTTCTTTCTTTCTTTTTTTTTT
>NC_034601.1:3971487-3972965 GCF_900095145.1 Mus pahari | reverse complement strand
CTTTGTAGACCAGGCTGGCCTTGAACTCAGAAATCCACCTGCCTCTGCCTCCCGAGTGCTGGGATTAAAGGCGTGTGCCACCAAGCCCGGCTTAGTTGTGTTTCTTTTACAAACTTGGATACCCTTGTGTTTGGGGAAGAGGTGATCAAAATTGAAATGTCACTTTGGTGAAATTTTTCTTAGATGAGTGTGTAGTCTCCTTCTCCATCTCTTTTTATTTGATTTAGTTTGATGTTTATTTTGTTAGGTACTAAAGTGGCTATACCAGCTTGCTTCTTAGATCCATTTGCTTTGAATATTTTTTTCCAACATTTTAACCCGAGGTAATGTTTATCCTTGATGTTCAGGTGTGTTTCTTGGATACAACAGAGAGATGAATCATGTTTTTGCATTTATTCTGTTAGTGTGTGTTGTTTTATTGAGCAATTGAGATCACTGATATTGAGAAGTATCGCTACAGTGTTGTCTCCCATTATGTTTATGTTGGTGGTGTTGGTGTTGGTGGTGGTGGTGGTGGTGGTGGTGGTGGTGATGGTGGTGGTGATATAGGTGGTGTGTGTGTTTCCCTTCTTTTGGTTTTGCTGGTGTGAGATTTCCTGTGTTTGAATAGGTGTAGTTAGCTTTCTCCAGTTGAAGTATTCCTTCTAACAACTTCTGTAGGGCTAGATTTGATATATACTGTTTAAATTGACTTTATCATATAATATCTTACTTTCTCCATCTGTGATGATTGAAAGTTTTACTGGTTATAGTAGCGTGGTCTGATATCCTTGGTCTTTTAGAGTCTGAAGCACATGAGCCCAAGCTCTTCTGGCTTTTAGTCTTCACTGAGAAGTCAGGTGTAATTCTAATAGGTCTGTTTTTATATGTAACTTAGTCCCTTTTCCTTGAAGGTTGACTATTTTTGTTTGTTCTGTATGTTTAGTGCTTTGATTATTATGTGCCAATGTGACTTTCTTTTCTGGTTCAATCTATTTGTTGTTCTGTACAGTTTTTGTATCTTTATAGACTTGTCCATATATATAGGTTAAATTTTTCCTTCTATGATTTTGTTGAAAAATATTTTCTGGGATTTTGAGATGGAATGCTTCTTCTATTATTCTTAGTTTTAGTCTTTTCATAGTGACACATCCTAGATGTGTCAGGATAGTTTTTAGATTGAGCATTTTCTTTGTCTGATTTATCCATTTCTTCGATTGTGTCTTAAGTACCTGAGATCCTCCTTTCTATCTCTGGTATTCTATTGATGAAGCTTGACTCTGCAGTTCCTGTTTGAATTATTAACTTTTTCATTGCCAAAACTCCATCAGTTTATAGTTTCATTATTGGGTCTAGTTCCATTTTTAAGTCTTTAACAATTTATTTGTTTCTTTCATTTTTTGGCGTTTCTTCTTCTTCTTCTTCTTCTTCTTCTTCTTCTTCTTCTTCTTCTTCTTCTTCTTCTTCTTCTTCTTCTTCTTCTTCTTCTTTTCTTCCTC
>NC_034601.1:3965456-3970692 GCF_900095145.1 Mus pahari | reverse complement strand
AGAGAGAGAGAAGAGAGAAGAGAAAGAGGAGAAGGTCTACAGTACCTACCTAGTTTCCTGTAGGCACTGAGAATACCTAATTTAAAAAAAAAAATCAAAGCCCATTTTTCTTTGTCATTTGATTAGATATTTTTGGTGATATATATTTAAATTTACTCTTAACCCAGTAGTTTTTAATATATCTGTGAAACCTACCCAGCATCATTTAATTTAAGTGTTATAATGTTAGGTGTAGTATATTAGTTAAAATGTAGCTAAAATATCAGTTGTTTTCATTTTAATAGTATACATAGCTCTGATGACATTACTTATTCTATTTATTATTAACGTATTTTATTTACAGCACTGAACAGACTGAGAACAGCTTGATTTAAATAATTTTCTGGCATTTCTATTTTATTGAATTTTTTTAGTACATTTTATCTACTTATTTGATTGTATTTGTATGGATGCACAAGTCTCAACGTGTGAAGGTGGAGGTCATAGCAGGGGTCCTAAGGGTTAAAGGCAGGTCATCAGGCCTCAGGCCTTGGCCACCAATCCATACTGCAGGACCTGTCATTTCTCAGATATTGATGATCTACTTATTGGTCTGTACTGATTTACTTTTCTTTAGCAAGAATCTGTTTTCTTTGTTTCTTCATAAATCATTGTATCATTAGCTTCTACCAATCTGCATATAATTAGCTTCTACCAATACAAATGCTAAGAGGACCATCAGTTAAGACATGAGACCTACATTGCAGATTGCCTTGCTTTGCTGAACTTGCCTACATATATATATATATACACGCACCCTATGTGTATAGATGTTTGCAGGTTTGTGGGATCTACTAAAATGAAAAGAAATGTTACTCCCTTATTTGGTAAGAGCATACATGCTCCCCTGTGAGTACACACAAGTTAGAGTAACAACACAGCTCTTATTTAAAAAAAAACATGAAATAATTCATTCTCAGAAAAATATGCAAGACTATAGTACAGAAGCAGATTCAGATCGTCCTGAATGACATGTTGTATCATGTAAGTGGCTACATAAGCTTTTATATTCATGGAAGAAACAAAATCACAAATCAATACAATTTCTCAGCACACTGGTAGGGTTGGCAGGTAGACAGTTTCAGCAAGGCAGATCAATTTTTGATGTAGGTTTCAGGTGCAAACTGATGACCTTCTTAGTTTGGGGGTTGGTAGAAGATAATGATATGCAGAGTTAACACATTCTAAAGGTTTACTTGATAACCCTCAGTCAGATACAAAAGCAGGTAAGGGACAGTAAGAGGAATAAGGATTGTTGGAGATATTTTTTTCTCTTCATCTGCCATGTTCTATGTCTCCACTATCACTGAATTCTTATCAATCAGCCTGTGTATATTCAACAAAGATGTGGCATTTTCTTTCTTAACTTCAGTTCACAAATGCATACTTTCACAGTTGTAAGGTATTACGCTGAGTCTTTTATGAACAAGTGTTCCCCAATTGTGATTCTTACCACAGCATCTTTTTCCATCCAAGAAATACAAGTTGGTGTGTATACATACCAGCATGACCCACAACTGCCCTAACATACTAATATATCCACAGATAATAACTGTAACCTCAAAATAATGTCAAAACCTAACAGCCCGGAGGAGCTTGGAGTACAAAGAGTAGGGAGCCACCCAAAGGAGTCAGTCATTGGAAGAAGGAATCTTAACTCAAAGTAGTTTCCTCGCTGAAGAAAAAGAGCTTTCTAAGTTTTGTGCTTTATTTTAAAAACCCAACAGTAGCAACAGTAGCATGCATAACACTGAGTCCTCTGAGGTCACACCACTAGGAGAGTGCATCCATCACTGCAGATGGTAAAGTCTTGTCTCACACACACAGCTGGAAGTGAGAGTAAGGCTGAAACCCACACAGTTTGAGAGAGGAAGGCTCAGAACTCCAATCTAGGCTCCCATATGAACAACAAGATATATTTTTACTTGATTCTCATTTTAAAAAAAAGATATTTTGAATTTGAAAAATATCTTTTGAATTTGAAAGGGGGAGTGCATGTAAACTCTTGACAAAAACATTAATTGGCTTTTTAAAAACTTATTCTATTAGAAATTTTCTTCATTTACATTTCAAATGCTATCTCGAATGTCCCCTATACCCTCCCCCCACCCTGCTCCCCTGCCCACTCACACCCACTTTTTGGCCCTGGCATTCCCCTGTATGGGGCATATAAAGTTTGCAAGACCAAGGGACTTTTGATCTTAGAAGAGCAGTTGAATGCTCTACTGATCGTCAGACGTTTCCATGGTACAAGCTCCAAATATCTGTGTCCCCATCGCCACAAACAGAAGGTGATTGGCAGAAGTAAAATCGCTTCTCGGGAGGGAGGGGGGAGTTGATGTTGAAGTCTATAAGACCTTTCCGTGGACCTCATAAGAAATTCCATTATTCCAGAATTCTAACATGATTGAAAATTCGGGGTATCAGTCACTTTCAGGAGCTAATCATATTCTTAACAGCCAGAACTATGTGACTTTGGCTCAAGATAGGTCAAACTTGTTTCTTTCCCTTTTGGTGTGGGTCAAGGTGGAGCAGCAGGGGCAGGGAGGTTTAACTAGATTGAAAACAGCTATGATTCCAAAAAGCACTTGAATAAAACTTTGTTAACAGTCCAACCTTTGTCTTCATTCAAAAGGTCATCTCTGAAGGTTCTGGCTATTTCATTTTTCTGATAAAATAAAAAGAGACGCTAGGAAAAATGTTTATCCCTTGTAGTAATTTCTCATGTTACAATCATCATTGCAGGCTTAGAGAGTGTTTATTGAATCTAATTGAATATGCTCCTTAGACAGTCAAGGGTTCAAGAAGGGACCCGTATGGTTTCAACCCAGAGTTCTGAAACTAGGAGATAATGTTAAGAAGCAGTGCACAAACTAGTAAGCTATGTCAGGTACCATTTTTTTTTTTTTTTGACGGTAATGTCAGATGTAACAAATCAGAAGTATGATACATGTGTACAAGGACTATAAATATTTTACATATGCAAGTTGAGAAGGTGAAGACATACCAGGTAACAACAGCAAGCTTTTTCCTTGAGTGCTGTTATATCCCCTTTATTTACTATAAAGTATTTTTCCTTCCATACATTTTTAGGTACAGTTTGAACTAACCATCATTATGATCTTCCCAATTTTTGGAAGATTGATTCAGGAAGAATGATTCCATGTGGTACCCTTGCTCTTTCATGAGGTCACCTGCTGTTACTCATGACCTGGAATTCTCTGTCCCTCTTACCCTCATGCAGATGCCCTACATACTGAAGTCCATCACATATGCCTTACTTCCTTATCATTTATTTCACATATGCTGTTCTAAACCATACAAGATATTTGGGTAAGTATAGTTAATACAAGCTCCAAAAATTTCTCCAGCTACTTCACTACACATTTTTTGTTTATTTTTTTTTTCTCTGTCTGTTCCTAGTTCTTCGGTGTCACTGGCACCTATTTTTGTTTTTGGAGATTGTATTTTAATTGCATTTCTCCCTTACCTTCTGCATTCACTTGAATGCCCCTGACTCCAGTCTCCTTCAATTTTGTGGCCTCTCTTTTTTTATATATATATCAGTTGTTTCTGCATGTGTGTAGTGTTTGTGTGTACATGCCTATTCCTAAATGTTACCTGTTATCCCATCAAATGTCACTTGCATGTGTTTTACTTAAAACTGACCATTGGCACTGGATAGCAAAACTGTGTGTTCTTCCCACAGTCCACACATTAAATCAAGGACAGGGTTTCAGGGACTGACTAAACGTAACCAGGCCTTCAATTTTCCTCTTCCTGTGAGTGGCCTGAGGTGATTTGTGAAAATCTCTCACTAATCTCTGGGCCCAGGAAACCCTACAAAATCATGCAAATCAAGAGGACCAAATGCTCATGTTCAACTTAAGGACACCCTTGACGCTGCCCAGACCATTAAGAGTGTGCATATACAAAAAGGATGTGCCCTTAAAGAAATGGTACATGCCATGTTGGTAATATAATGGTGGAGCTTGTGGGTGTGCCCAAGCCAAACAGTGGCGTTAAATACAGGTAGGGTAATATGGTGGAACTTGTGGGTGTGCCCAGGACAAACAGTGGGGCTAAATACAGGTAGGCGGTATGAAAAGAGGGATAAGTTTCTGCTGTGTGCATGTAAAATTGCAAGGATTAGTGCTGAACTGAAGGGCTTGGGTAGAGATTCCCTAGTTAATGGATAGTTCCCGGAGAACAGAGCACCAAAATACACCATCACACTTCCAGTACTGAGAGTGGGGCTGCAGACAGTAGTCCCTCATGCCAAGCTGAGATTATCCTCATTGAAGAGGAACAAGGTATTAGTAATCTAAAGGAATGGGCTTCACAGAAGAGAAAGTTGGAGTGTGTGTGGGTATTTGTGTGTGTGTGCGCGCGCATGCATGCACACATGCATGTGCAGAAACAAGAACTTATGCCACAGGTATAAGTTCAACAGTGAAAAAGTAAAATAAGTAAGTAAGTAAATAAGTAAATAAATAATTGAGCAATAGGTAGGTGTTTGTGAAATCCAGTTTTAGAGAAGTGTAAAGGTGTAACAGGTTAACCTTTTGTAGATTTATGTGATGACATACATGTATGTATGAATGTATATATGTGTGATGTGTGTGTGGTATACATGTCTGTATATGTGATGTTTATGCTGTGTATGAGTGTGATATATGTGTGATGTGCGTATGTATGTATGCGATGTGTGTGTTTGTATCTGTGTGTGATGACTGTCTATGTGTGTGTGTGATGTATGTGGTATGCTGTGTGTCTGTGTGTGATGACTATGTATGATATGTGTGTGTGTGTGTTTGAGTGACGTATGTGGTATGTGTGTGTGTGATGATTGTGTATTATGTGAGTGTGATGTATGTGGTATGTGTGTGTGTGAGAGAGAGACTGTATGTGATAACTATATATGGTGTGTGTGTGCATGTGATGTATGTGGTATGTATGCATGCCTGTGTGTGATGACTGTATGATGTGTGTGATGTATGTTATGTGTGTGTGATGACTGTGTATATGTGTGTGTGTGTGTGAGTGATGTATGTGGTGTATGTGTGTGTGTGATGATTGTGTATGATGTGTGTATGATGTATGTAGTGTGTATGTGTGCCTGTGTGTGATGACTGTGTATGATGTGTATGATGTATGTGGTGTGTGTGTGTGTGTGTGTGTGTGTGTGTGTGTGTGT
>NC_034601.1:3962921-3964351 GCF_900095145.1 Mus pahari | reverse complement strand
TGTGAGCGTCCACTTCAGTGTTTGCCAGGCACTGGCATAGCCTCACAAGAGGCCGCAATATCACGGTCCCTTCAGCAGAATCTTGCTGGCATGAGCATTAGTATCTAGGTTTGGTGGCCATCCCCAACTTTCTAAATGTCTCTCAGGGACACAGAATGGTGGCAGAGGTAATACTTCGCTTGCATCCAGTATTGATTCTTGAAAGAGCTTCCTGCTTGCACAAGAAATGACCTCGAGCATAAGAAAACCCTAAAACACTGTTCTCTCCTTGACAAACTCCAAAATAGAAGGATGTGCCAATATCTAAGACACTTTGTAAGAGACACTGAGGAACTTGTTGAGAGTGGTGACGGCAAAGAGGAAGCATGAGTCTCTTATGGGTTTGTTGTTGAAGCCCTTACATTGTCGAAAGTCCAAACAAAACGAGGCCCTGCTGCTTCCTGCATGGAGGAAAAAAACACTGGCCAAGCACGGGCACTTTCAAGAGGTACCAGGACCACTGTCTGGATGGGACAGCAGGTAATTCTGGGCTAGTTCATTCTGGCAAAGTAGAATGCATGAAAATGCAGATAATCACCTGCATCATAGCAAAGCCCATTCTATTGCACATATTTCTAGCAACACCTTCAGACATCTTACCTTTATTCTTGAATCTTTTAGATACTACTTCAGATGACTCAAGCCATGATATCAGAATATCTTCTTTTTTCAAAATCAAATATATATTATTTAAATTTTCAATACTACTTTCATTTTTATTAGTTTTTAAAATACAAACTAATGGATTTGTTATCATATATTGATATATTTTGGGGGTTGATCTTTAGAGCTTCTGTTTGGCTTTCTGAAGTTAATCAGGTAAGAGGTCAGAGGTTAGAGGGAGTGGGAAAAATGTCTCAAAGGAAGAGTGACCACTTTGAATCCTAAAAATCCCTTGTATTTTAAAAACAAGGTTTATACTCAGGCATTAGACACAAGTCAGTCAACAGCAAGACACGTGTGAAGGCTCTAAACAGAGTTCCAGTGTCTAGTTCACAATGTACATCACTGGGGTAACGAACCTGAGGGAAGTGGGAACTGTCAGCTAGAGATTCTGGCATCTCAACTTTAGTGATGACAGACATGACAGTAAAGATAGTAGACATTAAAAATGTGTTTAATATTTCATTTATTTTGTACAAATATTTACAAAATTATATTGATTAGATTTAAAGGTATAAATAAATATGGGGGACTATTTATACACAATTACTTTTTACAGAAAATGTGGTGCATTTACACAATGGAGTACTACTCAGCTATTAAAAACAATAAGTTTATGAAATTCTTGTGCAAATGGATGTATCTGGAGGATATCATCCTTAGTGAGGTAACCCAATCACAAAAGAAGTCACTAGATATGCACTCACTGATAAGCGGATATTAGCCCA
>NC_034601.1:3948995-3962561 GCF_900095145.1 Mus pahari | reverse complement strand
ACAGGACCCCCAATGGAGGAGCTAGAGAAAGGACCCAAGGAGCTGAAGGGGGCTGCAACTCTGTAGGTGGAACAACAATATGAACTAACCAGTACCCCTTGAGCTCGTGTCTCTAGCCGCATATATAGCAGAAGATGGCCTAATCGGCCATCATTGGGAAGAGAGACCCCTTGGTCTTGCAAACTTTATATGGCCCAGCACAAGGGAAGGCCAGGGCCAAGAAGTGTCGGGATAGCATTTGAAATGTAAATAAAGAAAATATCAAATAAAAAAAACAAAAAAATAGAAAAGAGTAGTTTTATAGCCAAAAGAAGGGAAAAAGAGACCAAGGGAGCTAGTGAGCATAGACATTACTGAGACAGATACTGGAGTGGAAAGTTGGCCTTATTGCTGGTTAGCATATGTTTGAACTGAGTTTAGAAGATTGGAAAGGCTTCAGGTTACAGACCCCACCTTGGTTTCTTGGGGACATCTAACTGTAGGAAGGACCAGAATTTTGTCAATAATGCCATTTTTGAGCTTGGTTCTTCTTGACCTAAAGGCAGTGATACATAGGAGAGATGGATATAGAGATAGAGATGAAGACAGGGACTAGGGAGCAAGGGGAAGAGAGGGAGAAAGAGGAGGTGGGAGTAGACAGAGACAGACAGACAGACAGACAGATAGGTAAAAGCAGCACTGTTACAAGTAGAGATGGAGCTAATAGAGAGGAGATGAGTTAGAGATCAATTGGATGACAGAGAAGGAGAACAAGTTAGAGGGAGCTTTAGAGCTGATAGAATTTCAGGAATCTTTTCATCTTCTACAAAATATAGGAGATCTTTTCCTTCAATTATCTGAAGGATTTCATCTTAGACTACAGAGTATGAAGGGCTGGTGCCACTTCTGTTCCATAGAGCAGAGTCTGTACAAGTGTGAGCATTGACTGTAGGATCAGGCAAATACAGAGAAAATAGGTTGTGTAGGAGTCCCTTCCATCTCACCATCATTAGTGTCCTTCTTCCCACTGCTTATCCAGAAAGAATTTCTCTTTGGGATTTGCATATCTATGTGTACTGTGCTGTCCTGGAATTTTGGGTGCTCTTCCCTGAAAATCTAGAATATAGGCAAAAAGTCTCCCCTGGACACCCAAGATCTGTGAAAGTTTGAATGTGAAATATCCCTTATATGCTAAATGCTTGGTTTCCAGTTGGTGACATGATTTGGAGAGGCTCCCAGCATGCCCACAGCAGTTTCAATTAACTATAACTCCAGTTCTAAGAGATCTGATGCCCTTATATAAACTCTATAGGTTCCTGCATGTATGTGGAGCAATATATATGCACATAAGTATGTGTATGCATCACATAGACACATTAAAATAAAAACAAATGTTTAGATCATTAATTTAAAAGAAACATGGTAGACAATGCAGTGGTGTTAAATGAGATTACATGGTCAAAACAATAATTGATAGCATAGCGTATTGTCCCTGTCAGACACACGGCTTAAGGACTGTGTTCTAGAGTGACCCTGAGCTGCTGTGCTAACCAATGTTGTCAACTGAGCAGGAGCTAGAGTCATAAAGAAAATATCCAGGATACCTGTGAGACAGTTTCTAGACTTGGTTAATTGAACGAGAAGACCTGCTCTGAGTAGGGAGGCACTGTTCTGTTGGCTGGAGTGCCAGGCTAACTAGTAATGAGACCATTCATTTTTCTTGCTTCTTGACCTCAAGTGCACCAAGACCAGATACCTTAAACTCCTCCTCCCATGAATTCCGTCAGGAAAGACTGCACTCAAACCATTAGTTCAAATCGATCCTTCCATAAATGGCTTTGGTGAGCCATTTTGCCACAGCAGTGAGGAAAGTAATCAAGATATCTATGTTCTCTCCAGCAGATATTAGGAATGTAACTAGCACTGTCTGGAGGGCCATGTTGATAAAATGATTAACACACAGAGAGATCTGCACATTGTCCCACTTCACTAAAAAAGAGAGAGGAAAGAGAGAGGAGAGAGAGAGAAACAGAGACAGAGAGAGACAGAGAGAGACACAGAGAGAGACACAGACAGACAGACAGACAGACAGAGACAGATAGAGATAGAGACAGACAGACAGAGACACAGAGACAGAGAGAGACAGACAGAGACACAGAGAGACAGACAGACAGACAGACAGATAGACAGACAGACAGAGAGACAGAGACACAGAGATGGCTTTCTGCCCTTGCTCACTCCTCTTTCATATCTGTGAGTTTCTCAGGGCTCCTCTTGCTACGGTTGTCTTTTTGTGCCAGAAGTAATCCTCTCATAAGTAAGGCAGTCATATAATTTACTTAAAGCAGGACTTTTCAGAGTCAAAAGAAGAATATGGACTATGTGGCAAGCTGAGAAAATTAATGAATGCCTGAGTTAGTTTGGGAGAAGATTGCATTGTACAAAGCTTTCACTTCCTTGGTCAGACTTATTCCAATATGTTTCTTGAGGTTTCTATGAATAAGACTCTTTTGCCTGGATTTCATTCTTAAAATATATATTTTTCTGGTACATAGGATGGCTATTGAGTTTTGTGCATTAATTTTGTATCCTGCTACTTTGTTGAATGTGTTTATCAACTGCAAGAATTCTCTGGTGAGGTCCTGAAGGACCTTTTATGTACAGAATCGCACTGTTTGCAAATAATCATGCTTTGACTGCTCTTTCTCCACTTTGTGGCTCCAGTTCTTGTCTTATTTATGCACTGTGTTGAGCAGGAATGTGCACAGTGGACATCCTTGTCTTGTTCCTGACTTTAGTATAAATACTTGAAGTTTTTCTCCATTTAGCGTGATGTTGGTTGTGGGTTGTATATTGCCTTTATTATGCTAAGGTACATGCCCGGGATTCTGGGATTCTCCAAGACATTTTTATAAAGGTTTGTTCTTTCATCAAATTTACATATATTTTCTCATATATTACAGAGAGATTGATGCATGCCCTGTTCTCCAGCTCCAAGTCTTGCATTTCCCCCCTTTAAACCAGAGAAAGGTGACAGAATTAAGTCAATGATTGGACTTGAAATCAGAAAAATATTTTTTCTCTGACTTTATTTTTTTAAATGCTTTGTGAATGAAGTGAAGATTACTATTCATCTCTTGCTATTAATATTAAGATACAATCGAGGGGGTGGGCTAAGGAAAGGCTGGGCTTTGGAATCCCCCCCCCTTGCTGAATAAGTGACAAATGTTAAAAAGCAGTAATTTAGGAAACTTAAATGTGACAGCACATGATAGATGGAGGCTGGCGAGGCTGCAAAATGAGGAGCATTTAAATCGTGTATTAGAATAGATCAAGCTGCACTTTGGTTTGTGTCAGCAAGTTTCTTTTGCTACACCAAGTCCTACTGTCCTGGAGCTCTGATCTGCACTGTTTAAGAGTGCCACCTGCACTGAGAAACAAGAGATAAAACTGAACAAAGCTTTCCTGGTGTTTTCTGTGGGGTCTTCCTGTGCCTGCTTGTCAGAGCTCTGAGTATGTCCTGAAGTTTGGAAGTACTGGAGAACCTTGCAGAACCTGACTACCTGCCATCTCTATCAGGGGTGCCTTCTGATGCCGCCAGTTTTCTAGAGCCCTCAGCTCCATGTTTCCGCCTGTTTGGTGACACTTGAGACTTTCTCCCTTGTAGTTTCCATCTAAGGGGTCTTCTCTTCTCTGCTCAGATGTAAACCCCTGAAGGACAAGGCCTGAGTAAATTTCATTACAGTATAGGGTCTTGGAGGAGAATGCTGATCTTGGAGGTATGGTGTTACCCTACTTTACTTACATTTCTTCTGTAACTAATCATCAAGAAGAAATCACTCATTGTCTCTCCCATTTCCACGCAGTGAGTCTCTGGAGGTCACAGTATGTTACAGTTCATCTTGGGAATCCCAGTCACTGGCACAGGATTTGAGACACACTGGGCATTTTAGGGGTGCCCGATTCACTCGGTCCTTAAGTCAGTCATCAAACTGTGGATTTCTCTTTATTGTGCTTGATTTATTGTCTCTTTATTTATGTTTGATGACTAGCAGTTTTGTCATAGGTAGGTCTGTTTCTGAGAGATTTTATTTTCTCTGCGCAACAGCCCACCCCCCAAATTTCCCCCGTTACTATGAAGTAATTTTATGGGTTAAGTAGAAACAGCACTACTGTATTCATATGGATTTTTTTTCCTTATAGATTTCATTTCTGAGAACACATCCTTGATCGTTGTCAAAATGCATGGGGACTTAGAGGTGGGGAGAGAATGCAAGTGTGTTTAATGGCAGCTAGGGGGTTTTTATCTCTCTTTGTGGTCACAACAGATCCCATACCAGGGCCATCAAGGCCTTCAAGAATAACACATTTAGCTCTGATCGGCAAACCTCCAAGGTATCTCTGATGCTGAAAAAAAACAAAAAAACAAAAAAAAACCCAAAAAAACCAAAAACAAAAACAGTGGGGCAGAGGAAGAAGGGAGCACAGTTCCTTCCTTCTCTCCAAAACTGCTTTCATCACTGCATCCCTGCTGCATCCCTGGAGTACGCATATAAGTAAGAGCATCAGGACACGCCACGGCATACTCTGGACAAGTCTACATTCTATATTGACTGTCTCAGTGCACATAATGTGTGTGCTGCTGTCAGAGAGCTATTCAGTTCTGCTTCTGCGTCGCTCAGGACTACTAGTAGGTAGACTGGTACTTGTAGCCTTCGGCTCTAGGTCCTAGGGCAGAATTGCGTTAGGTCATTCTACTATGGGCTTTGATGTCCAGATACTTTTACATATTTACTCCACTGAGTGCTGAGAGAACCAGGGATGGCTGCATTTGTAAGTTAAAGATGTGTAATAGTATCAGTATTTACCAGCTTTGCATCCAGAGGCAGCTATGCTTCTATGGTCTTGAGCTCAGTTACACAGTCAAATTCTCTATGTTTGAATGGCATACAAACTGAGGCAGTCACTCAGTCCTTTGGAGCCTTTCTATCAGTAATTTAACTAATAATATCAAACCTAAGTACGTCTTGTTGTAGGGCAAGGTCAAAGAAAACAGTACAAGTGAGGTTTTCAAATGGCCGCTGGTATATTAGGAAAAGCAAATTTGTTCCAATTGGTAGCCTTGTAAATTTGATTCTCCTTTACTTGCTTAATGAATAGGTGATATTCTCTGGGTATAGCAGTTTAGGAAGCGAATCCTGAGGGAAGTTAAGAGGGTTAGGTGTGACGCAGAAAATGTATAACACTAAGAGTGCTTCAACGTGTCCACAGCCTTTCCATTCATCCATAGCTGTCTTTCTCTATTCTCACCGAATGAATCCACATCATGGGGAGATGAGTTAGAGGAAAAAACACAGTGCCATGTGGGATGGGGCTGACAATTTGAGAATGACTGCAGTCTACACTGAACCTGGTTCAGATCAGTACAGCCAAAAACCTCAGGATCCTAAATTCCACTGAAAGCCTGACTTGCATCCTCAAGGGACTCAGTTTCTGGAAGGCATCCGGGGTTCATAACACTCATTCATTCCTAAACAAATAGATTTGTTCACGTAAACGGTGTTACCATTTCATTCTAAACAGAGCTGAGTGTCCAACACAATGGCAGACGAGGAAATACTGATTTGTCTGCAGTACTGGAATTAGAGTGTGGGCAGAAGAGCCAGTTGGCCCAAACAGAATCATCTAACTACACTCACGATCATCTGAGGAAAAAGAGACAGAGTGGGGGAAAGGACATTCTTGAAAACCAGAGGGACATGCACACATTTTCTTGGGCACTAGTGAACAGAAAGAATGAGAACTAGATTGCCTTTAGAGTAATTGTGGATTAACATAAAATAGGAGAAAACTCTACCACCTTTAGAATCATTCTTCTGTTCCATTTCACTAGATGCCAAGGGGAGTAACCCACCTTCATGGAGGAATGGGAGGAGTAGGTGAGCAAGGAAGTAGCTAAGAGGAAGAGCTGTGTGGCCTGAGGTTTAAGGGTCATAGGAGGACAGGAGAGACCATGGATGGGAGGAGAGACAAGGGATGGGAGGAGACAAGGGATGGGAGGAGACAAGGGATGGGAGGAGACAAGGGATGGGAGGAGACNGAGACAAGGGATGGGAGGAGACAAGGGATGGGAGGAGACAAGGGATGGGAGGAGACAAGGGATGGGAGGAGACTAGGGATGGGAGGAGACAAGGGATGGGAAGAGACAAGGGATGGGAAGAGACAAGGGATGGGAGGAGACAAGGGATGGGAGGAGAGACAAGGGATGGGAGGAGACAAGGGATGGGAGGAGACTAGGGATGGGAGGAGACAAGGGATGGGAGGAGATAAGGGATGGGAGGAGAGACAATGGGTGGGAGGAGAGACAAGGGGATTGAGTGTTAAGGGAGAAGAAATTCCAGGTGTGCAATGACTTGTGTGTTAGGAGGGAGGGCTCACTACTGAGGAAAGATGACTGAGAAGGTGAAAGTGGAGGTGGTGGGCACACAATTAGAACCAGAAGATATGGTTCCTGCTTTGGACTGAGGTGCAAAACATGGCTCTGTTGGCTGTCAGACCTGAGGTAGCTCAGACAGAGAACTTCCAGGTCCTGCTAAAGTGTGCAGTAGGCAGATACAACTGGGAAAGAATCAAAGGATACTTTTTGAATTTTGCTTTGAGAATGAAGTGGTTGGAGATGCATGCACATTTCTTGAGGAGAGTGGGTGGAACAGGAAGCAGGACAGTAGCCCAGGCCCTGCAGGGACTTACATAAGTACAGGTCTGTCTCCTTTCTCCCATGCTATCCTTGAACTTGCTATGCTGTTGAGAATGACTTTGACCTCTGGATCATCCTGCTTCCATCTCCTGAGTACAGGAATACAGGCTTGCACCAGTGCTCATAGCTTATGAAGTGCTGGGGCTGAAGTTCACAGCTTCAAACATGGTAGCCAGAGCATTCTACTAAGACAGCCACACTTGCCCCCACACAGTGCTGTGGCTCTTCTTTCCCTTGTTCTTTCTGATGCCTTTCGAATCCTAGCTACCAAATCCCTGCCCCGACAAAGAGACACAGAGAATACCCTTGGCACACTTTCTTAGCTTACTTTATTGGGTTCTATTATCTACCACCATTATTGTCTATTATCTACAGCCTTTGTTCCACCCCAAACTCTTCCAATTCCTCAATGCTGGATAAGGGGAGGAGGAAGGTTAGAGGAAAAAGGGGGTGTAGACTTCTTTAGACTACTTCCTGGTGATCCAGTTCCTTGGGGAAAGCCTTATCTCCATTGTCAGGATATCTCCAACCAGTAATCCAGGAAAAACGGCAACAAGACAAAGTAGCGCAAAGTAGCAGCCCCCAGGAGCAGCAGCAGCCACTTTGGCCTTCTTGGGCCCTCACATTTATCTCCTCTCCAGAATCCCCAGAACTCCAGACATAAACTATCTCCAGCTGGCAAGAATCACACCCCTCCTAGAGCACAGGACAATCACAGTTAGCAGCTGTGGACAATCGGAAGCGGCCCCACAACCCACATCTGGTATTAAAACAAAAACACAACCTAACGTAACTGCATTTTTAAAGGAAACAGAACCCTCACAACACAATGTTTCTGTGTTTCTAGAAGCTTTAGTTTTAGATTTAAGATTGTTTTGTTTTGTTTTTTTTCTCACATTTGGAGTTAGATCTTGCACGCAGGCCGGGGCAAGAGACCAGTGTTGTTCCCCTGTATGTGAAATCTCGTTTCTTCAGTACCACTGATTGAAGATAATGTCCTTTACCTGTTATATGTTTTTAGTACCATGATCAAAACATTGCTTTAAAATGTTTTGGGTGGAAGTGACTTTGGGCATGGGACTTTATACATGGGGACCCTCTCTGTCTAGTGCTTCTCCTAATTCTAGTTGAAGGTAGAGACAAAGGTATTTTGAACGTATCTGCATTGGGCCTTGTTCAGTATTTTGCTTTGTTTTTCTTTGTGTCCCTGAAGGATTTACCATTTTTAACCAGGGTTACTTAAAAGAGCAATTTCTCGATAAAGTCTCAGGAGAGAAAGCAAGCCGTTGGTTGGCATGGCATTTCTTTCAGACCCACACATCTTTTATTCCTGGCGTAGAAAGGCATGAAAGCCCCACTTTACCCACCATACTCTAAAATATTGCACTCACACGGAGGCCACTCACATGAAGAATTCATCTGCCTCATTCTTTTTTAAAAAGAGCTATCAGAGATATATACAGTCCTCGTGAAAAATAGATGAAGGGAAACGCTTCCCAATGACGAGGAGACCTTCCCAGGACTAGGCCAAAGGTGATGTAGAAAAAATGCCTTCTGGAGAGAGGGGGTGACAAAGAACATGTCAGCATCCAGGAAGATGAGCTGAATGTCTGCACACATGTATGGAAGATGCTGCACACATGTATGGAAGATGCTGCACACATGTATGGAAGATGCTGCACACATGTATGGAAGATGCACTTCTGGGAGATAGAAGCCAAGTATTTTCCAGGGGATGGCCTTAGATTGTGGGAAACAGACCAACAAGAGGGAATATGCCATCTTTACTCTATAACATTTCCATTTACCCACACAATTTGACAGACTCAAATCTCTTATAAGCCATACACATGCAAACACACATACATTCCACAAACATAGGCATTTCATATGAAAGTATATATATATATATATATATATATATATATATATATATCCTACAAACACACATAACACTAACATACACATGCACACATACAGTCCATAAACATATGCATTTCATGTGAATATATACATATATTCTCTACATAAACACATATGCGCATAGAAACATAATACAGCAAAGCCACCATGAAGAATGCAGAATAATGGAAGCCAAGAGGAAAAGAAAAGGAGAGGAAGCCCAAGGGTCACTGTTACCTGACTCTCTGTCACAGAGCCCCTTTTTAACGAACCTGTTGCCAACTCACTATGTACCCAGGATAGAGTACTTTCTAAGGAAGCTAATTGTAAAGATGTGGCCTGGCATGGAGCATCTGAAACTGGGATGCCAGGTTCCATGCAGGTGTCAGTGTGTGTCAGCATGGTCAAGCCTCTTGCTCCTTCCTTACTCTTATGCTATGCAGAGGATAGCAAAAAGGAAAGAGAGATAGAAAGAGTTTAAAGTCATTTTTACATTAGACTTTAACCTTAAATACAATCAACAAGCTTTCCTAATTTGCAGTCACCTCCCAGTATCCATGAGGGACTGGTTCTAGAACATTCCTTGTGTATCACTATCAAAGGATGCCCAAGTCCCTTAAACTGAATTATAATATTTGTATATAAGTCTGAGCATCTTCTCCCATGCTATGAATTATCACTGGATAATGTATGACATCCAACACAATGTGAATGTTGTATAAATAATTAGATGCATTGTTCAGAGATAATAGCAAGAAAATACTGCACATGCTCGCTATAGATGAAAAATTCCCCAAATAGATAGAAGCTGTGTTTAGTCAAATACTCATGTGTACCCACTGTATGTTAACTTTATGTTATTTTATTTAGTATATGATAAGAAATAAATGCACCTTTGTCTTGTGAACACACAAGATTCTGAGAAGTCAATGACACTCTCTTCTACTGATTCTTTTAGAAAATCTGATTTTGGTTTCTGTAATAGGTAACCTGGATTGCTAACTTGATAGAATGCAGAATTGCATGAGACAAGCCTCTAGGCAGGACTCTGCAGAGTTATGTAGGTAGATTACACTCTGGCACATCTGTGAGAGAGCATCTTGATTAGGAAGACTAAACTTACCCGTGTGCAGTGCCATGCCATGGGCTGGGGTCCTGGATTGCATAAACAGAGAGTGTGAGCCGAGCCCCAGCACGTATCTCTGCTTTGGTGATATGATCAGCGGCCCTCAGCTCCTGCCCCCATTCCTTCTTTATGATGGTGGCCTGAAAGACTCTGAGCCTTGGTTTTCTCTTGTGGATGGTGCATGTGATGGCCCCCATTTCATCTGTCTGATGTTGTTATCATGGGTCTGAGAGCAGTTAAGGAAGATCAAAGTATCTAAACCAATATAGGACTTCACAGAGGGCATATCTGAGATGGAACGGTCATATGTAGAATAAACTTCCCAGTTGTAGTGCTTATTTTAGCTTTTTGAAGAATGTTAATACCATACTAGGGTATTTGCCCTTTAAATAGTTGAACAGTTTGTTTTCACACTGTCTTTAGTTATTAAATATGGGAAATAATGTATAGAAATAGTGGCCACTGGACAACTTGATGGGCTGATCGTGAATTTTAGATTGCTTGGCTTTAAGCCAATCAGTAATTCTCGTATTCCTGGTAATATGATATACCTAGGCCAATGAGATTATGATTTTTTTTTTCTGAAACTTGACGCACCCCAGGTGAAAGGTTCCTGTCTTGATTATTATAAACTAGGAAATTCACAATCCTGGTTCATACCAAATAATTGTGCCTGGGGTGGGTGCTTTGTGCTGAAAGTCTTTTTTTTTTCTGACAAAACTTGTTATGCATTCCATGCTCTTTTTGGACTCAGAGTGGCCTGCCTGCCTCTGCTTTCTGAAGTGCTGGGATTAATGGTTTGTGCCATCACACATAGCTTGATTCTCATTTTTCTTGTTCCTTATCTTGACTCTCAACTTTCTTGGATGGAGAAATTCCTACAAGATTAAGGAAGTAGATATCTGGGTCCCTTAGTGCTGTCTGGGGGTGCTCTTTTCAGAGATGATTATATCATTAGGTGTTTGACTTAATGGTTCAATCAACCAATTAATTAAAAAAATCTGAATAGGTGAGTGGAAGGTTCTGGAACTGTGAGGTATGATGCTTGGAAAAGTGAGTCATCACATCTTATTTATTGTAGCATTATGCAGAGTGGCTAGATGACAACAACTGAGGAATGATGAATACAGAAATGGTCCATACATACACGGGGAAATTTTCAGTAAGAATGAAGTGATGTCATTAACAAGAAATGGATGTAACCAGAGTTGATTATATTTAGCCAAACAAGCAAGTTTCCAAGGGACAAACACACTTTTTTTTTCTAATTTGTGGCTCCTAATTTTATAGAGACACACAACATTGTGCATGTATCTATGCCATGAACACAGGACTGAGACTGTAAATGCAAATGAAGGGGCCTATGGTGAGGGAATGGTACTGGGGACAACAAGATCCTCAGCACATGATCTGTGCCGTCGTGGCATCAGGCTCACGGAGATGGACCCAGCCAACCCCAGCTAAACCCATGGAAATCATGAAACAAAATAACATTTTTCTCTTGTGAACATCTCACTTATATTTCTCACAGTGACAAAACATAACTAATACAGAGGCTGAGGCCACCATGGAACATGTGCTAAGAAAAGCAGAGTGGACAGATGTGATGAACATCAGTACCTCCTGATACTGGTACTCTCCCTGGTGGTACTGGTGCTCTCCCTGGTGGTACTGGTACTCTCCCTGGTGGTACTGGTACTCTCCCTGGTGGTACTGGTACTCTCCCTGGTGGTACTGGTGCTCTTCTTGGTGGTACTGGTGCTGTCCTTGGTGATACTGGACTTGAGCCAGCTGGACTTATTGTCCACTCTATGGTTGAGCTTTTTAATTATAAAAAATTACTTTTAAAACAAGCTGACTTGAATACTTTTGATGTTATATCTAGTGGATTGTCATTACTAATATTCCAACCTAGCTAAGACTGTCATGCCCTATACAGACTCAAAATTTTACAAGGTAGAGTATAAGTTTCGTCATTTGAAAGACAAGGTTTGAAACTAATAGAGTGTTTCTCTAGCTTGGAAATGTGATTGTCTGTGCTGGCATTTGGAAAGAGGCCTCCATAACAAGGCATAACAGATTAGCTCTGCAGTGAGCAGCAGCAGTACATTAAAAGAATATTAAGGTTGTGACAGGAAACGATATCAGTAAAAGCAATTCCTCGGGAAAGGAAAGACACCATATGTGCAGCCAGCGTTGGCAATGTAAGGGCAGGAGGGGGGAGCCCAGAATTAGGAAAGTCATTAAAGAGGCTCCCCATTGCGCCACGAGTTAGAAGACATATGGCGCCTTTGCCCAAGTTGGGAGGTTTATTTCTCTTTGCTTCAATCTTTGTTCTCATCCCTGGAAGGAGACAGGCAGAGTACCTGAACCGGAGTCGGCTGTGTGGCTTTTGTCTCATGGAAACTTGATGGGGAAAGCAAGCAGAAGGAACACTGAGTTGTGCAGGACAGGAAAGAGACCAATTCGTGGTTAAGAATGCTTGATGCTTTTCCAGAGGACCCACTTCAGGTCCTAGTTCACCTTCATTAGGTGGCTCACAATCACCTATGCCTCCAGCTCCAGTGGATCCAAAGTGCAACACACACACACACACACACACACACACACACACACACAATCTTAAAAACAAGCAAAAGGACTGAAGAGATGGCTCAGCGGTTAGTAGCACTGGCTGTTCTTCTAGAGGTCCTGAGTTCAATTCCCAGCAACCACACAGTGGCTCACAACCATCTCGTATTGGGATCCGATGCCCTTTTCTGGTGTGTCTGGAGAGAGCAACAGTGTACTCACATACATGAAATAAATGAATCTTTAAAACAAACAAACCCAAACCACCTTGTTATAAATACTCAGGCTCCAGTTTTATGAGTGATTAAATCTGACTTTGAGTCAACATTGGAGCCTCCTTGCTGCAGTCGACTTGACTAAAACTGAGACAAGATGATGCTGTAAGCTCTGGGAGATGGACGCCAGTTGTCTGCTTCCCTAGAGAGTCCAACGTCCTCCTAACATCATTTTGTCCTCACTGTTTACTGTGTGATGTTTTAGTACAAGCCTGGCCAGTCACTGCTAGGCTTGTGGAGCTAAGTGGGAGATGTCCTGAACACCTTCTGACTTGTATTTGTCCTGAGCATTCTGCAACGTGAGACTGAGGTTTAGGAAAGCAAAAAACCTGGATTCCTGAAAACCAAACCAAACCAAACAAACATGTCTAAGAAGCGTTTGCTCCTTTTCATTTTCACAAGCAATTCACAGAAACAGTAACGACATACTATAGACACAGGAACAACGGAAAAACTTGGTGGAAATGTCCACCAGCTTCAGGAATGACTGACAAGAGGGAGGGCATGGTCTGGAAGCCTGTGCATGGCACCTCCTCAGCTGCAGTTTCCTCTCTGATTTTGTGAAGTGTTCCAGAATAACCCTCCTGTCCCCATGGGGGCTCTAAAGTACAGCTATGATGCTGTCCTTCTCTGCTCTTTCTGGTTTTCCTTGAAATTTAACAGCACTCAGCTGACAAGGCAAAAATCCATGTCCCGTTCTTTGAAAACAGTTTTAGAAGCTAAAAAAATTTCTCTGCTAGAAAAACCACTGGGAGTGGGGAGGAAGCTTAGCCAAAATACTAAGTTCCTCGTCATTTTTATATTCGTCACCTCAAGCCAGTGCTAGGGTTGCTGAGGTAGTCTCCCCTGCTCACTCCCTCTGTCTATTTCTGTGTTCTCTGTGTCCCTTTTTCTTCTCTTACCTTCTATCTTCTTTTCTTTATTCTGTTCCCTTCTCTCTGCTTCTCTCTCTCTCT
>NC_034601.1:3944273-3948755 GCF_900095145.1 Mus pahari | reverse complement strand
ACGCTTTCCTATCTCGTTAGTTTGAAACATAGACAAACCCAGACCTATCTTTACTTTTTTTCTGTCAGTTATAGAGTTTTGAAGAATTCTCTGCTAGGTCATATAGCTGTTGTTAAGTCTTTTATTTTTTTTTTTTTTTTTTTTTTTTTTTGATTTAATAGAAAAGTTTCAAGATTTCAAGAAGCACAAAACAGACTGGTTCAGTCTCACACTTCTTGAATCTGCTCACCAAGTTCCTCCAGGATTAGCTTCTGCCTTCAAATGCCTGTGGTGACAGGGAATGTCTTTAAACCCCTCACCTGTCTGTCTGCAAATGCTCTTCTACATTAGTGCATTCTTCTCTAGCTTAAACATGCAGCTTTAATTCCCCATGTGGATTACTTAGAATCAAAGTTGTCCCCAAACTATTAAATTCAAAGCTAAAACACCAGGAAAAGAAGGGAGCAGAGACTTAAAAAAATATGTTTAGAAATTTAAAAGCGTGTATGAGACCATCACTCTTTTTTAAAAAAAGATTTATTTATTTAGTATACAATAATCTACATGCATGTTTGCCTGCACATCAGAAAAGAGCTTCAGATTTCATCATAGGTGGCTATGAGCCACCATGTGATTTTTGGGAATTGTTCTTAACCTCTGAGCTGCTTCTTCAACCCCAGACAACCATTCTTAAGAAAGAAATCAAATCAAATCAAGCAAAAATGAACTATAATCTTCTACTGTACAAAGAGACTTAAAATACTGGTTGAATTGGAGAGGTCATGGAATGAAGTCATTGTGTAAAGAGCCACTCTATTAAAATACAGTTTTAAAATTCCAAATGGGGTAGGCATGCCTTATGAGGTCAAGAAAAAGGAATCCGGTCTTCAAGGTCAGTCTGGACTGTGTAAGATCCTGCCTCAAAACAAAACAAAACAAAACAAAAACCTGACAATAACAATAACAACAACAAAACAAATTCTAGAAGGAAGTTTGTCAGAATAAATCTGCCACTTTGTCATATTCAGACCTTTTGGCATCCATTAGCTTGTGAGGATTAGGATCTGAGAGGGCTGGAGTGATGGAGTGGGTAAGAGAGAGGGTAAGAAGGACCGTCGATCCTGTAGAGGACCATGTTTCCTTCCCAGCCTCCATGTCAGGTAGCTCACTCCTGCCTAGAATTCTACCTCCAGAGCATCCTGCAAGCTCTTCTGTTCTCCACAACCATATACACATGTGTGTATAAACTACACAGGTAAATAATACTCATACAGATACATGCATATGTATATATAAAACAAAAAATTTAAGGTGAAATGGGACTTAAGTATAAATACATAAAAATATCAACTTGCAAACGGTCCGATGTTGACCCCGTTTGTGGTCTATCAGTACAGTAAATGACCTCCTTTTTGCTAGGATACTGATTACTGATGATTTCTGATGTCATGATACTAAAGTGTAGTCGTTATTGTACTTAAAAGGCAGGGTTTGCTTTTGTGAACATCTTTTTTTATTAGATATTTTCTTTATTTACATTTCAAATGCTATCCTGAAAGTTCCCTATACCCTCCCCCCACCCTGCTCCCCTACCCACCCACTCCCACTTCTTGGCCCTGGCATTCCCCTGTACTGGGGCATATAAAGTTTGCAAGACCTAGGGACCTCTCTTCCCAATGATGGCCGACTAGGCCATCTTCTGCTACATATGCCGCTAGAGACATGAGCTCAGGGGGTACTGGTTAGTTCATATTGTTGCTCTACCTATAGGGTTGCAGACCCCTTCAGTTCCTTGGGTACTTTCTCTAGCTCCTCCATTGGGGGTCCTGTGCTCCATTCAATAGCTGACAGTGAGCATCCACTTCTGTATTTGCCATGCACTGGCATAGCCTCACAGGAGACAGCTATATCAGGGTCCTTTTAGCAAAATCTTGCTGGCATATGCAATAGTGTCTGGGTTTGATGGCTGATTATGGGATGGATCCCAGGGTGGGGTAGTCTCTGGATGGTTCACCCTTTTGACTTAGCTCCAAACTTTGTCTAAAAGGCAGGTTTTAAAAAGAAGAACGTTGGGAAGGATCCTGAAAAAAACATTTGTGGTACATCAATCACTGCCCAACTAAGGGGAGCAATGCAGCCAGACACTTGATAGCTTTAGGAATTATTGTCATTTTTTGTTCAATTACAAGATTGTAGTGCTTTATTTAAAATGCTAAGGGCTGAAGAAATAGCAGAGTCTTAAAAATTTTTTCTTGGCAAGCATGAGGACCTAAGTTTGATTCTTAGAACCCACGCTAAAACAAACAAACAAAAAGAAAAACGAAAGAGAGAAAGAATGAATAAAAGGGAGAAAGAAAAAATGAAAGAGAGAATGAGAGAAAGAATGAAAGAGAGAATGAATGAATGAAAGAGAGAAAGAAAGAATGAAAGAGCGAAAGAGAGAAAGAGAGAAAGAAAGAAAAACAAAGAAACAAAGAAAAGAAAAACTCAGGTGTGGTGTGGGCAATTGTAATAACAGCACTGGGGAAGAGAGGACAAGAGGAGAGCAGGGCTTAATTCCAAAATTGGAAAGCTACAGGCCAGTGAGAGACTGTGTCTTAAAAATTAAACAATACCATTGGAGGAACACCTAAGGAACATTTACCACAGTTGTCCTCTGTCCTCCAAATGTGTGCAGACACATGTACAACACACACACACACACACACACACACACACACACCACATACACACAAATGGCATGCTAGCTACATGTTGAAACAGGTGCATCTGCCATGCATGTGTGTCAGAGCTTCCTCTGGTAATGATATTCTGGAGAAATGGAAGGAACGTGTGTAAAATTTACAGGATTACAGCCACTGGGCTGTAATTTCTGGGTTGTGCTCCTTGAAAATGTGATGGGTCTTTGCTATCTTGGGTGTGGTCTACATCACTGCTCTGGTCAGATAACAACAAAATCCTTGGTCTCCCATGGATAGAGGAGGATCCATTTACTTTTGATCAGATTTCCCTTTAAAGTCATCTGTCTAGCACTTTTCGGGAAAATTTGTATCTTTGTTTCTTTTGTTTTTCACTCTGGTGTGTTACTTGCAACTAGTAGATTGCATAGCTTGTTCTTTCTTTCCCAGAATGGCATTTAGTAATTTCTCCACCCCAGACTTTTTTCCATCCTCCTTTGTCTTTTTTCTTCCTCTTCTTCTTTCTCCTATCCCCCATTGTCTTTTTTTCTCAACTTCCTTCCCTTTATCTTTCTGCTCCTGCTCTTCATCCACATCCTGCTCCCCTTATCTTTCTGAATACCAAACAAACAAACAAACAAACAGCAACAACAACAATATAAGCATCAACTGTCTTAGTGTTTTATTGCTGTGAATAAACACAACGAGCATTGCAACTCTTATAAAGGCAAACATTTAATTGGGACTGGCTTATAGTTCAGAGGTTTAGTCCTTTGTCATTGTGGCAGGAAGCATGGCCACACATAGGCAGACACTGTGTCAGGGAAAAAGCCAAGATTTCTCCATCTTGATTAATAGGCAGCAAAGGAGACTGTGAGCCACACTGCATACAACCTGAGCATATAAGAGTCCTCAAAACCTGCCTTCCACAGTGACACAATTCATCCAACAAGGCCACATCTCCTAATAGTGCCACTTTCTATGGGCTACATTCATACACATGAGTTTCTGGTGTTCATACCTATTCAAACCACCACACTAACCAACCAGCCAACCAACCAGCCAACAACCAGCCAACCAACCAACCAACCAACCAGCCAACAACCAACCAACCAACCAACCAACCAACCAGCTAACCAACCAACCAACCAACCAGCCAACCAACCAACCAACCAACCAGCCAACCAACCAACCAACCAGCCAACCAACCAGCCAACCAACCACCAACCAACCAACCAGCCAACCAACCAACCAGCCAACCAACCAACCAGCCAACCAACCAGCCAACCAACCAGCCAACCAGCCAGCTAACCAACCAGCCAACCAGCCAGCCAACCAACCAACCAAACAGCTAGCCAACCAACCAACCAACCAACCAACCAGCCAACCAACCAACCAACCAACCAGCCAGCCAACCAACCAACCAACCAGCCAACCAACCAACCAACCAACCAACCAAAACAGGACCAGACACTCTGGAATTATTTATACCAGGTCTTCTCTTCTCATCTTGCATCATTTGCATACAGCATCTCTTTGCAGATGTGCTGAGCACAAGTGCTCAGTTTGCTCTCCACTACCAAATCTCTATTGGAGAGAAGACAGTAGTTATTTTCTGTATACTACTGCTGATGGCTGCAATGATGAACTCAGGTGTGCCCCTCAGTTCATAACTCTTCCTTGGGAGATCTTTGATTTGAATATAACATCCCTTATTGTTTTCCAGTTGATGAGTATCACTCTGTTTGGATAGTGTGTGTGTGTGTGTGTGTGTGTGTGTGTGTGTGTGTGTGAGAGAGAGAGAGAGAGAGAGAGAGAGAGAGAG